>NC_079434.1:15074655-15087155 GCF_026213295.1 Gadus chalcogrammus | reverse complement strand
GATAGATACGCTCATTAGGGATTCACATCCGTTTAGGGGGTGTTAAATTGGCAGCTACCAAGGCTAATGCTTCGATGGCAGGGCCAGCTAATCTTTTCTTGTTTTCCGGTGTTATTGAACTTAAGGTTTGAAAACTCTGTCAAATTGGAGATTTTATGCTATTTTCAACGCAAATGAGTCAACCCAGACAGAGCCGAGAGGCGGACTTAGCGCCATGGTAACCAGCTTCATTAAATCTGATTCTGTCCCATTATATGATTTCCCTAACTGGATTCAATCGACTTCCAGTTTGTCATTCCACGTCTTGATATTGAGGGGAGATGAGGTCTGGCGGGAAATATTGCGGGATTCATTAGATAATCCTGACATCGTTTACTAATGCAATTGGTACTATTCATGATTTGCTTTATAATTGATGAATTGTTCCACATAATGCAGGCCCAGGTGGTGTGTGTGTGTGTGTGTGTGTGTGTGTGTGTGTGTCTGCGTGCACGTGTCAGCGTGTACACTATGATGTGTGTGTGTGTGTGTGTGCATGTGTCAGTGTGCACACTGTGTTGTTTGTGTGTGCTTCTGTCAGCATGTACACTGTGTTGTGTGTGTATGTGTTTGTTTGTGTGTGCATGTGTCAGTGTGTACATTGTGTTGTTTGGGTGTGCTTCTGTCAGCGTGTGCACTGTGTTGTGTGTGTGTGTGTGTGTTCGTTTGTGTGCGCGTGCATATGTCAGTGTGTACATTGTGTTGTTTGTGTGTGTTTCTGTCAGTGTGTGCACTGTGTTGTGTGTGTCTGTTTGTGTGTTTGTTTGTGTGTGCGTGCAGATGTCAGTGTGTACACTGTGTGGTTTGTGTGTGTTTCTGTCAGTGTGTACACTGTGTTCTTCCTGTGACCCCTGAGGGCAGAATAGCAAAAGAATGAGAGACTATAATAACAATACAGTCAGGTCCTCGGGGCAGTCTGTAAATATGGATAGCATGGAAATGCATCACGCAATTATGGTTCACTGCACACGTTCTTCAGTCGCAGCGCCATGTGGGAGAGAAGAGGGGATGGATTAACGACAGGGAGGAGAAGGTCGATGACGCCAACAATGGAAGATATGAAACCACGAAGGGATTCTACAAGATCTTCAGAATCTTCAAAGCTTGGGTTCTGATTTCGAAAGCTACTACTGCTCTGTAGAGTCGTTTGTCGTTTGTTTTTTGCCCATAAAGCACTTTGAATTAGATGTATGGACTCCAATATGGGTAACACGCTCTGATCATTTTCAGCATGACTTTTAAGATCCTCCTCTACGACCGGCCACCGCTGTAACTGCCATTAGGGCCGAGGGACTCGGTACGGTATACCCAGACTATATACTGTCGGGGTAATTTTGTTCCGCTTTGACAGGGGTCCCTTTGTTGCTCTGTCTTTGTTTGGGAAATGAATAGGCAGCAAGCTATTGCATGGCTGCCAGGATGCTTACAGGTGACCGACACCCCATTGATAAGGCACCTGAAGCCGGCTGGATGAACTGTTAGCGAGGCAACAAAGGAGACCGTGGAGGAGGAGGAGGATGGAGGATGGCTGAGCACAGGGGGAAGAAGAAACAAAAAGGAAGAGGAAGGAGGAGGAGAACAGGAAGAAGGCAAAAGAGGAGGGAAGAATGAGAAAGAGGAAAGAGCAGGCAGTGTTCGCCTCCGGGACATAATTGAGGTCGAGCTTCATTCACAAGACAAGGCTGTGCTAGTATCCTTTCTATTGCTGCTGTATACATAACAGGCTGACACACACACACACGCGCACACACACACACACACACACACACGCACGCACGCACGCACGCACACACACACACACACACACACACACACACACACACACACACACACACACACACACACACACACACACACACACACACACACACACACACACACACACACACACACACACTTCATGAAATTAGTTCTTGAGGTCTTGAAGTTTGATTGAGTGTGGCAGAATTCAGCGGAGGTCCTTTCATGTCTCACAAAAAGATTTTCCCCCCATATCACCCTTTCGGGCTTGATGCGCGCGCACACACACACACACACACACACACACACACACACACACACACACACACACACACACACACACACACACACACACACACACACACACACACACACACACACACACACTCTAATACTGCACAAGCTCAGCATTTCTTCTGTCAACTTGTCTCCCCCCTGCAAGATATGCAGTGGGTGGGGGATTGACGGAGCAGGAAATGGGTGGGGTGGTGGGGGGTTATTGATGTGTGGGTGTGGTGACTCACACACCCATCCGGCTTTAAGAAACTAATTAATTCACGTGTTTGGGATCAGCTCTGTGACTAGTAGCTGAGAGAGAGAGAGAGAGAGAGAGAGAGAGAGAGAGAGAGAGAGAGAGAGAGAGAGAGAGAGAGAGAGAGAGAGAGAGAGAGAGAGAGAGAGAGAGAGAGAGGTACAGTCAGAGATGGAATGAGAGAGTAGGAGGGAGCCCCATACGGAGACTGAGGCGTGCCCATATTTGGGAACGCGCTGAAAGCAATTTGCGAGCGAGAGGGAGGGAGAGAATCTGACAACATGGCCTCTGCTGCTTCCCACCCCGAGCATTTCATATGAGAACCTGTTCAAGAGCAGGTGGAGGAGGAGGAGGAGGAGGTGGAGGAGGAGGAGGAGGTGGAGGGACTGGAGAATGAGGGGTAGTAGGAAGAGGAGATATAGGGGCTTGAGGCAGAGGAGGAGGAGCAGACAGAGGAGGTGGGGAGGAGGAGAAGAAGGAGGATGATATCGAGGAGGAGGGGGGGGGGAGAACGGGACTTTGCCAGTGCACTCTAACGACGCCCTATGAAACAAACATGAGCTGTTTGTCGCTCCCCGGGAGTTCACTGTATGACATCTCGTCGTCTCCCCCCCCCACCGGCAATTCTACCCCCCCGCCCCCCCCCCTCCACCCTCACCCCTGCCAGTCAAGCGACGGATCACACGCCGCGTCGCTCGAATCGCTGCAGATAAACGCTGTTGTGGTTTGAGCGGTTGTTTTGGGCTGGCTCTTTCTTTAGGATTATTTTCATCACAAACACGGTGATGAAACGATCGGGGGAAAACGCCTCCCGTCTTCAATCGATGCCTCCTCGATTGTGAGCGGCGCGGGGAATCTGGGACGCAGGGGGCGGTGGGGTGGGGGGGGGGGGCACGATTAAACACATCAAGCGCTGTTGTCGTACGACCAGCCAGGGGCAAGAAAAACACCCAGATCTTGTTGTTCAGGATGGTAAATCCCTCGGCTGTCGGGGGGCTCTGTGGAACAGGCCTGCTGATCTAAAGATAGGAGCCAAACAATGGAGGGGCCAGGACGCTGCCGCCGCCTTCTGACGGAAAAGCACCCCCCCCCCCCCAAAAAAAACACGGATGACAAGGGAACGTGTGAGCCCAGAGATTATGCCTTGTTTTGGCACAGACTGCAGTATGCTGTGCCGAAACACTGGCTTGGACAGGGAATGTGTGGCCGTGGGTGTCTGTGTGTGTGTGTGTGTGTGCGAGTGGGTGTGTGCGTGTGTGTGTAGGGGTGGGTGGGTGTGCGTTTGTGTGTGTGACCGTGGGTGTTTGTGTGTGTGTGTGTGTGTGTGTGTGTGTGTGTGTGTGTGTGTGTGTGTGTGTGTGTGTGTGTGTGTGTGTTGGTCGGTGTGCGTGTTTGTATGCATGTGTGACTGTGTGTGTATGAGTGTGTGTGCGTTTGCATGTGCGTGTGTGCATGTGTGTGCGGTCTCTTTGTGTACACATGGCCACAGAGGACTGCAATGGATCCTCAAAGCATGTATGAAATCCGAATGTTGATTTGATTCATGGCATTGGGTTTAACTGGTATTTGATTATATTTAGACTGATTTGGTGTCTATAACGCCGCTGGTGTCAACACATGGTCGAGAGGTTTGAAATAAAACTCTCCCATAACCTAACGCATGAATTATTACTACTTATAAAAAGTATGGCATAAGTGCGCCTGTGTTTAGTGCACTTTATCAGGCAACTGGCGGATTTATCCAAATGATACCAAGGCGAATACGAGTGGATACGCCTGCAAAGGATATTCAAGGGATCCCATCCAGATTCACAACTTTATTTAGCGTGTGTGAAAATAGCCGACAATTTGTGTGCGATGAATCAAGTACATCCAAGTCTCAACGGAGAGGAATAGAAATGCTTGGGTGAAGGCTGCGATGAATAAATAGACATTTGTGTATAAATATATTGTATATAAATGTGTAAGAACGCTTTGTGCAGCAAAGGAACTCACATCAACTGCATTGGACCTCTAAAAGTGACCTTCCAACCACACGTGCAGCCCCAGACCTTATACACCTTCTGACCCCCCCAGACAGACACACACACACACACACACACACACACACACACACACACACACACACACACACACACACACACACACACACACACACACACACACACACACACACACACACACACACCAACTCCCCCAGACACACACATACGTCACACACACACCCCAAACTCCCCCAGACACATACACACACACACATGCCAAACTCCCCCCCCCCAACCAACACATACGTACCACCCCCCCCACCCAGACGCACACACACACACCAAACTATCCCAGACACACGCACACCAAACTCCCCCCCCCCCCCCCCCCCCCCAACACACACATACACATGAACCCCCCCAGACACACATGCAGACCCCCCCCCCCCACCCCCCCCTCCAAATCACACACACACACACACACGCACACACACACACACTACAACCCCCGAGACCCCCACCTCTGGTGCAGAAGGGTCCGTCGTAGGCAGTGGCGGTGCAGTCGCAGGCGTAGCCGTTATAGCGCTCCACACACTGGCCCCCGTTGCGGCAGTAGACGCCGTAGCTGGTGCAGTGGCCCTGGCAGCCCGACTTCACCCCCGGGGTGACCTTGGCCCTCTCCTCCAGGTCAAGGGTCACGCCGTTCATCCGCAGCGCGCGGATGCAGCCCAGGAAGCCGCGCTGACCCCCGGCTGCACCTGTTGTTGAGGTCAGAGGTGAGGGGGGGGGGGGGGGTAATAATAATAATAATGGATTAATTAATTATTATCATGCGTTTTATTTTTATTTTCACAAGATAGAGGATACAACAACAAAAAACAACAGCAACAATAGTTAGGTTAGTTTCTTTCCTTCCATTCATAAGAATTTGTCTCTTCATTGATAAGCAATGAAGAGACACTTTAAACTTGGGAACAACTAGCTACCAGTAGTTTAAAATGTAGTTTAAAATGCATTTTAAACTAAGTAGTTGATCCTGCAATAGTCTCTGTGAGGAATAACGTTTGTCCGCCATGATGGCCAATTAGTTGTGAAAAAATACGATCCGTCTTTAATGTTCCTTTAAGAGGACCACCAGGCTGGTTACTGGGGGGGGGGGGGGGGGAGGGGCGGTGGGGAGGGGGAAGAAGAGGGAAGTTAGGAGATAAGGCAGAGGGGGTTTGAGGTAGAAAGGGAAGAAGGAAGGAGTCGATTGAGTGAAGGAATTAAAGGAATTCAATGCGGGGTTTGAGGATACCAAAGGGAAGGGATACAGGTTCAAGAAAGTCACAGCAGATGATACAGGAGCATGTGTGGAGAGGAGGGAAGGCTTGAGAGAGAGAGAGGTATTCGGACGGTGTTTTAATGAGCATGTGAAAATGAAGGTAAGGGGGAGAAAAAAATCATTAACAAAGTTAGGGTGGGAAGGACGAATGAAAGTCGAAGCATAAAGCAACACGATTTATATTACTCATATCGCTGCCTTGAGGAAGCCACTGATGTCATGTTTATCGTTTTAATTGTTACTTTGTTATTCAGACAACCTTCCACTGCTTTGATTCCTGGGCTTTTTAAAACCGTGTAATGATCGCCGTGTGATCGTTAGCAGTTTTGCATTAACGCGCGCACACACACACGCACACACACACACACACACACACACAGACACACACATGCTAAGTCGCAACCTTCCACCGTGCACACACACACACACACACACACACACACACACACACCCACACGTACATAAAGTATGCACACACACACACACACACACACCGGCAGACACATACCGTTGCTTACTCTCGGCAAGCAGCCATTTCTCCAAAGTGCCAACATTGTCATTCCGTCCCTCAAGCATTTCCCCCATCTACCTGCTCGTTAACGTGGACAGGGTTTGTACATAACATGAAAAAATTCCCACCGCAATGACAGGGTGAGGTAAACACAACCATAAACAAACACGTTTCCACATACAAGTCAACACACACTCTTTCGCTCTCTGCCTTTCACTCGTTCTCGTTAATGAGAACCTAAGGCCGTATCGATAAACAAGAAACTCAATTATATCCCACAGATCGTAGAAGGATATCTACCACGACTTGTTAAGAAAAGCTGAAATGGACTCACACACACACACACACACACACACACACACTACACCGCCCCACACAGATGCACACGCACACACACACTCCCTCACACATATACTCACACACACACACACACACACACACACACAAACGCATCTTTGTGAGCCAACTCATAAAAATACTTTATAGTTGTCCTGCACGGACGCCACGTCCCTCTGACTGGGAGCAGTCCTGCACGTCGCCTCCTAACTGATTTGTCTTCTCCCCGCCGCTTAATGAATCTGTTGTATCCTTGATTGGCTTGCACTCTCTGCCACCTGTTTACTTAGCTCTTAAATCAGCCGCTAATTGACTGGACAGCAGGCTGGGTTGGCTAGGGGGGTGGCTGCTTAGCGGGAACAGGAAGGTATACACCCTTCCTTCTAACACACACCCACACGCACAGATTAATGCACCGGCACTCATGCGTGAGTCATATGCATGAGACATATGCACACTTGTGCATATGTACTCATATTGTATACTGGCACATTCACACACACATATACACACACACACACACACATAAACTTATAGAAACACACTCATGTAAACACATACACACGCAAATACACGCACATGTAAACACACACACACACACACACACACACACACACACACACACACACACACACACACACACACACACACACACACACACACACACACACACACACACACACACACAGACACACACACACCTATTAACAGATGCATGCATGTAAACACATAAACCGAAAACCCGGTGAGTGTGTGTGTTGAAAGTGCAAGTGTCCTTTCTGTTTCCCCATGAGCAAGATAAACACATCGCTATACAACGGAATAACATTTCCGGAGCCCAACAACCTCTTAAAGTCACGAATGCAGGATCGACAGATTCTACAAAATAATCCCATGTATTAGTTTACAGACAAGCCACCTGCAAAAAGCAATGTGGCTGTCTGTTGGGTAGGGAGAGTGTGGGTGCATGTATATTTATACACAGTCGGGGAACCCGTTCTCCGGAGCCATTTCTGTCCCCGTTCGCATTGCATTCTAACTACTCTAGTGTGATGGCAGATCCCCCAGAAACAAAGCATCCTCTGCCAATGGCCAGACACACACAGGCTGGCACAGGTGTCTGCCGCGGCTGCCAGCGAATGCCACCGAATGCCACCCAACCCCATACAAACAACGTGACTAGCATTGGTTTGGACTGGATATCGTCTAGGGGTCACACACTCTGCACCGGACCAAAACACAGACCAAAGCCTGTCACTCTAACATCTCCCCTGGGGGGCAAGGGGACAGGAGACACAGAAGATAGAAAGTAATACGAGCTGCTTTGTATCTTTCGGGTTTTTTGCCGCGATCAGTGGCTTTTAAACGTCTTAAACCGGGGGCTTGTATATATATATACACGCGGGTAATGAGATGCCATGCCATGCATCCTCCCGGTGACAGGAGGGTTTATTTAAACAAGCTCTAACTAAAGCTTGGTGGGAGCGGAGGTTCCCCTGATGAGAGAGGCGTGCACGCCCTTAAGAGGATGGAGTGCACGTAACCTGCAAAGCCCTGTTTGTTCATTTGAACCTGAGAAAGACGAAAACCGGATTACACACCGTTTGTGTTTCATGTATATGGCTTCCTCTTTTCGTTTTTTCCATTTCTTTTAGACAATTATATGAGCGTTTTTTAGCACCGTCGACAATTCAGTCGTTTACCTAACCTTTTTATCCGAAGCGATTTATGGTGAATTTCCTTTTAAGATGGATCCAAAATTTGGCTCATTTGAGGCGCCTTGCTCGGGGCTGGCTACAGGCCGCTGGCTACAGGCCGCTGGCTACAGCCCGCCGGCTGTGGACGTTCTGGATCAAAAGGATTAAGGCTATCGGAGGAGGAAGAGGGGTCACATGACACATTTAAATGCTACCTACTGTCTTGGCAGGTTTGCGAGGCTGGTTTCCCTGGCGATGCCGCCACACACACACACACATGCAGAGGCGAAGCCAAGATGGCCGCCATGCCAGGGCGGGTGGAAGCGAGACAAGACGACAAAAACAAACACACAAAAAAAAGAGAAAAGGAAAAAACAAAACAAACACACAAAACAACAAGCCAAAACAAGGTGTGAATAACCCCAAATCATGCAACAAAGAAAAGAGGACAAAACAAACTGTGAAAAGCCTATTAAGTAAAAATCTGGCAACAACAACAATGTGATGGGTAGATCGCACGGCGGGGTGATTTATTGTCACATGTGTGCATGCCGTGAAACACTCGCAGCTAACTGAGTGCAGAGAATGACAGCGTGCAGATGGGCCAACATCTACTTCCACAGCCAATCAGAGCAAATGAGGCATTGTTTGGTGAACACTGAACCAGTCCAATGGTTAATGAGAAGCATATTGATCTGGTGGGGGGTAGAAAAAGAGAGAGAGAGAGAGAGAGAGAGAGAGAGAGAGAGAGAGAGAGAGAGAGCAAAGAGAGCAGAGAGATAGAGAGAGAGAGAGAGAGAGAGAGAGAGAGAGAGAGAGAGAGAGAGAGAGAGAGAGAGAGAGAGTGAGAGAGAGAGAGGGGGGAGGGGAGGAGAGAGAGAGAGAGAGTGCGAGAGAGAGTGTGAGAAAGGGAGAGATGACTAGAGAGAGATGGAGAGTGAATGCGAGATTGGGAGAGAGAGAAAAGGAAAGGAGGGGGAGAGATGGATAGAGAGAGACGGAGACACAAGGGAGGGAGCTACAAATCAAGGATGGGTGGCGCAGAGAGAATAAGATCAAATAATGCTAGACAAACAAAATAATGGGCCAAGACAGCAGCGGCTCCAATCATGCGTCCTACATCTTAAAACAACATTAATACCAGTCAAACACAATATGTGTGCAGCGGCAGCAGGTATTTACAGAGAATTAAAACGGGTGATTAATGAGCCAACGTGACGTCGGAGCCAGCCGTTTGCCGTCAGTCCTTCACCCCCCCCCATCCCCGGAGACAAAAACATGAGGAGATCTCTCGCTTCTCCTGAGGTAAACAGTCCATCTGTAAGCAACTTCCTCTCACTGCAGTTCTTGTCACTTCCTGTCGGCTTTCCTGTGTCACCCCCCCCCCCCCCCCCCCTCCCCCCAAAGCCAGGTGTGGGGGGGATTACCTGGGGGATTACAGATGACATACGAGAGCGTACGATGGCACGACATCTCCTCTTTTTGGAAACCGAGCCCCCATAAGATAACAATCTGCTCTTTGTCCCTCCTCTGTGTCTGTACGTAAAGTAGCACTCTGCGCCATCGACCCTGCCATCCACGCACACACTCTTTTTACGGCGTTCTCCAGGCTTCTGAATTGAGCCCGCGAGACCCCCCTCAGGTGACATCGGGGGCTCCGTTGGGCTCCCGCCACGTTGGCGGTTCTGCGGTTTCACTAGTGAGATGGTGGCTGTGAAGAGTATTCCCTTCGCAGCGTTCTCTGGTGTCGCATGGGTCACCTCTAACCGTACGATAGAGAGATACATGGAGGGCCGAATTGGGGGTTTGATAAAGACGGGAGAAGCCTGGTGGAAGTTAGGCCACGGGCTGAGGAGACCCTGAAGTGATAATGTTATATTCAGAACAGGGATCAGAGCGAAGGGTTTGGGGACACGGGGCTGTGGAGTCTGAACCGTCTTCCTCCAGGCGAGGCTTTTCGTAGCGAGAGTGATAAAAAAAAAAAAACAGGCCTATCTGCCTCAGCATTTCTTTGACTGCCCATCATCTCTCTCTCTCTCTCTCTCTCTCTCTCTCTCTCTCTCTCTCTCTCTCTCTCTCTCTCTCTCTCTCTCTCTCTCTCTCTCTCTCTCTCTCTCTCTCTCTCTCTCTCTCTCTCTCTCTCGCTCTCTCTCTCTCCCTCCAAAACTGCAGTTCTGGACTATTGACACCTCAGAAAAGGACTCAGAAACGAGACAGAGATGAAGAGAGGGGGGCCTGATAGTCAGCACACACACACACACACACACACACACACACACACACACACACACACACACACACACACACACACACACACACACACACACACACACACACACACACACACACACACACACACACACACACGGCTCTCTTCCACTCCATAGGAGCTCTACTCTAGCGTGGGGTGTATATATCGATGGAAGGGGACTGGGGACGGGGATAGAGGGGGGAGGTAATAAGACTTTGACAGGCCCAATGTTGTCCCAAATGAGCCGTTCACAGGGAGCTAACCGCTAGCAAGATCCATAGCCTGCACTTTCTATTTCTAACGGAAAATGGGCTTCGGTTGGGTGGGAGAACTACGAGGGGAACGAGAGTGAGAGAGATAGAAAAGTAAGAGGGAGAGAGGTTTTGTGTGTTTGTGTGTGTATGTGTTAGCAGAATAGCTAGTAAATCTAACATGAATAAACTTTGACCTTCCAGAGTGAAATAGATTGGTTGTAGGCGCGCGGCCAACCGCTAATCTCACGTCATTAACAGCAAAACTTTTTTGGGATGGTGCGATTTCGCCGTCATGTTTTGGAGGGTCGGACGTGCGTCTGCATGTAATGCAGGGCTGTGATTAAACTGGAAAGATGGTGGGCGTGTTTGCATGTGTGCGTGATTGTGTGCGTGTTTGTCATTATGTGTGTGTGTGTGTGGGTAATTCCAAGCTCGGTATGTGATTAACATTAACTTAATTAGCAGCGGTGGCTAATCTAGACGAAAGCCTCTCAGGAGACGACACACAGAAGAGCGTGTGTGCGCACAAAATCAATACACGCAACTTCAACTTTATAAAACCATCAGGCGTCTTGGCGGAGTTTAGGATGCCTGTATCTGAGGAGATGTTTTGGAAAATATGTTTTCATTTTAATTAGGAACTCCAGTGCAATTATAATTGCACTGATAATGTGTGAAGTGTGTTGGCTTTGCGCAAACACAATATAATTTCATTGTTGATTACAGATTACAGCGTGAATGGGACTGTCCTTAGACGGACTGTGTGGTTCATTGCGCAACCGTGTTTGTTGTCTTTCATCGGTCGTGGACGATTCGTTTCTATCATTCCTCCGCACTAATATCTGTGCTTAGATTAGTATGTTTCTATTTAAGTATGTGTGTGTGTATATTTCGTTGTATTTACTTTAACTTTCAATGCTTCAGTACATATACTATCAGAAAAATACTTTTGATACTTAAGTACGATTAATATCCGATACTTTTACTCAAGTAGTATTCCTGGGTGAATTTAACTTTTACCAGATTTTGTGGGACGATATCTGTACATTTACTCAAGTATGGCTATTTAATTTGTACTATTGTGTTGTACTACTACTAATGCATGCATTATTATAGTAATGATTCTGACTTCTTTCATCTCTTACCAACGTAGAGCTGACTGAACAGCTCCAGCCGGGTGTGGCCCTGGGGGGGAGCGGGCCGGGACGCCCGATAGGTCAGGTCCAGCTGGAGGACCGCCTCCTTCACGTTCCTCTCGGCCATCACGCGATGCCATTGGTCGTCGTTCAGGGGCGTGGCCGAATGCACCTGCAGCTCCACGGGTCCGTTGCCGACGTCGAAGGAGAAGGAGACGACCGTGGGGGCTGCCGAGGGAAAGGAGAACGAGAGAGAGAGAGAGAGAGAGAGAGAGAGAGAGAGAGAGAGAGAGAGAGGGGGGGAGAGAGAGAGAGAGAGAGAGAGAGAGAGAGAGAGAGAGAGAGGGAGAGAGAGAGAGGGGGGAGAGAGAGAGAGAGAGGGGGAGAGAGAGAGAGAGAGAGAGAGAGAGAGAGAGAGAGAGAGACAGACAACTTACTTTAGCAATGTTCCCACTGGCCATTGCTTTATTGGATTCGAATGACTAACACTACCAATACAACTTCACATAAACACACATTACAATTTTGACACACACACACAAACACTACCACGTACACACGTTTGAAGGAAGCGCACACTGGTTGTTATGACAACCTGAAACACCTTTCCCCAATAACTTTCCACAACAGCAACGTAACCTTTCCGTTGCCGCTCCGTGCATTGTTCAATTTATTAATCACATGCTTGATTTGCT
>NC_079434.1:15054655-15069655 GCF_026213295.1 Gadus chalcogrammus | reverse complement strand
GTCCATGAGGGTGATGAAAAAAAATAAAACTTTTGGCCAATGTCACATCGGTTTTGTGAGAGAGAGAGAGAGAGAGAGAGAGAGAGAGAGAGAGAGAGAGAGAGAGAGAGAGAGAGAGAGAGAGAGAGAGAGAGAGAGAGAGAGAGAGAGAGAGAGAGAGAGAGAGAGAGAGAGAGAGAGAGAGAGAGAGAGAGAGAGAGAGAGAGAGAGAGAGAGAGAGAGAGAGAGAGAGAGAGAGAGAGAGAGAGAGAGATGTTTGAGTTTGACTTCAGGAAACAACCGGTGCAGTAAAGCATTCGAGTCCTGGCAGAGTTAAGACGAGCCACATGAGGGTGTTAGGCCTGTGAGCTAACAGCAAACCAGCTAGCCTAATGTTTATGGTCACTCTGATGGCCCCATCTCTTTGGCTGCAGCATCACTTCCATCCATTTGGAACCTTGTTCCCTTGATGTAAATCTGGGGGATTGAGACCAAATGGAAGTCTTTTATATTCAATTGGAATTCAGATACAAAATGGCGGATGGAATCCCTATAGGGAATGCAGAGGTGCCAACCCTCCCGCATTGAGCTTAAGACTCACAAAAAAGACCCACTTCACTCGGTCTCATGTCACACCTCCGATTATTCACAAAAGTTACGTGCTATTTCGCTACAGCGTGAACTTTCTCAATAATTTATCCTCGTTTATAATCACGCAACACCCGCCCAAGCCTCGGTTAGAAGTGTGCAGAGCTCTTTGAATGCTCAGACAGAGAAAAACGCATTGAGCTTGGCCCACAGACACCATGTAGAAGCCACGGCACGCTGAAGCACTGTGAGGTTAAGCGGTCCTGGTTTTCCCATCACCCCACAGTCATTTTGGAACTAAGATATATAACGCAGCGATGAAAATTGCTTTCATCGTCATAAGATATGGTTCACAGTGGCGTAAGTAAGTTATTAAGTGCCCGGGTACATTCATTGTCATGGGCCCCCCTATCACCCAATACAATTTATTCTTAAATAAAGATGTTGTTCAAATTCCAATTATAACAAATGCACTCACATAAAATGAGTGTTGGTTACTTTAAACCAACAAATTGATTAAATTCACTTTCAACAGATGATAGTATATCATATAATAACAAATCCCCAATTTTATGAATCCATAGTTTTCAACATTTTAAAACTTTGTTAAAAAAGTCAAAGGCATGTCGATTTCTGTGATATCTGTTAGGGGGTTAAGAGAGACTAGTTCTAAACCTATGGGCATGTTTTGAACATCACTCACATGAAGTCCTTTTTGAAGTTGTCATGCAGTGATTAAAAAATAAGACTATCAAGTATTGCCAACCAAAAAGCAAATACTGCCAAAATGGAGGGGGTTCTGTGGTACTGCGGACTTGGGTCCAGTCTGGCTCATATAATGTTTTTATTGTTTGAGTAAGGATTAAAAGTAATAAAACTGGGGAAATTAGTGCAACTAGCCATGTCTTCAGGGCGGAGTGGCGGGCCCCAAACAAAACGTGCCACTCAAATCTCACTCCAAGGTCTTCTGGAAGCCTGGTAGCACTGGGAATTTTCATAAACCTCTGAATTACCATGTAATTGGCCATCCATCAAGACAGTGATGTCTTTTCATGAGCAAATGGCATACTTCATAACACGCTGCAATGATTAATTTAAGGTCTGTGACTAGCAAGTTAGTGATCCGAAGTCTTACAGTGAGTCACGTGACCTGCAGGATCGTGTCTGAGACACCAGCCTCCTCGTAGACAGAATCGAGGAAATCCTTCCCTTGAAATCAAGCCGAAAATCAAAGCAAGAGAATTTTACTTCTAAAAGTGCACGAATGGTTGGTTTGTGTGTGTGAATATGTAGGTGTGTGTATGAGTGTGTATAGGGGTGTGTATTTGTGTCTGGGTCTCTGTACATTTTTTTGTTAGCAGTAGCATCCTTGCCCTCGCTTTATCCACACCACTTGACATGAGAATAATGTGAACGATCCGAATGACACGTGATCTGATTAACAATGAATCATTTGCAGTGCCTGCGGCGCCTGTGTGAATGTATCCACGTGAGCCCGCGTGTTTGTGAGTTTCCTTAATTGCACTTTCCTTTTTTTTCCCCGTGTATGTAACCAGGCCCAGAGCCGCGGCTCCATTGGAATACAAACGGGAGGTTTCGGTAAACACAGATTCATAATGGCCATAATTACAGAACACGGTGATTACTCCAAATCCGGGACTGTCCTCCCTTTTCGGTGCCATCGAAAGAGTGCAGCGTTCTGAGGAAGGCACACATGTGGTCCCTGGTGCTGCCTATTGCGTGCGTCTCTTTGTTGAGAGCAGTCAACCGCTTGTTTACTGTGGAGATTATCCACTATTCAGTGATGGACAGCAACACGTCCACATCCAGTGTGAGCACTGGATGTACATTGAATTATTGTACATGAAAGTCGATTTGGATTAAATAATCTGCAGCATGACTCAATAGTAAATACAACTGTGTATAGTGTCTAAATTATCCTGACTCCCTTAAGTAAATGAAGTTCAATCATATCTTTTGTTTATCTTACAGACATTAAGAAACACTTTAATCCAAAGTGATTCTGAAACATGTGATTAGAAAGCAGGTTGGGGTTCGGCATAGTGTTCGCACACACCTCATATCACACTACACTTTTGTCCACATCCAGTGTGACCACTGCCCAGTGTTTGGAGACTGATCCAGGTTATTTAAGACAAGATACCACTAGTTCCACAGTCATTGACTATTTAGTGATTTTAGTCCTTTTAGCGTACACTTTTAACCAAAGAGGTCCACAGGGAATTTGCTCAAGGATGATAAAAAGTTAGACTGCGGACACGGGTTTAACCTAACACCCTACAAGCCTGCCCTGCTTCACAGGCATCGATGTATTCACCCATCAAGACTAAGATCTTCATAACCACCTCTAGACTTAGACTTCCTATCAGGTAACTAAGGACTCGTGGTTCATGGGAAAAAATAGAGCAGGCCCGCAACAGACGAAAAGAGGACAGTAAACACGGACACACACATAAAACACACACACACAAACACAGACGTCACTTACATTTGAGCTCCAAGCGTATGAAGTCTGTGTTCCCCAGGTTCTCCAGGAACACCCCATAGGGAGCGCTGGTCTTGAAGTAGAAGGAGATGTCAGCGCTGGTCTCTCCCTGGAAGGTGGAGAAGTGGAGGTAGGACGAGGGCGTGGTGAACGAGGCCGCGTTCCAGTAGTTTCCTGTTGAAGCACATTGGACGCATTCAAGAAACAGGAAGGTGTACTGCATAGGGTTTTGGGTTCAAACCCCAATCTCTGCATCCTTGAGGAAGAGGCCCTACCTGCTCATACATGACCGGTACATTGATTTATTGCACATGAAAGTCGCTTTGGATGAAATAATCTGCAACATGACTCAATAGTAAATACAACTGTGCATAGTGTCTAAATTATCCCGACTCCCTTAAGTAAATGAAGTTCAATCATATCTTTTGTTTATCTCACAGTCATTAAGAAACACTTGAATCCAAAGTGATTCTGATACATGTGATTAGAAAGCAGGTTGGGGTTCGGCATAGTGCTCGCAAGCACCTCATATCAAACTACACTTTTGAAAAAACAACAACACATATACGTCTCCATCGACTCCTCATGAATTCACGGTACTCAAAGTAAACCAATCGATGTGCGCGTTGGTTGAGCGGTGATGCACGGCGGACAGGTGAGGACAGCGCTCTTTGCGGATCTCCGTCTCACAGGATGGGTGGTAAGCTGTGGAGATGCGTGTGTTGACATGGTGACGGGGCGCGATGAGCCTCTGAGATCACACCGTGCAGCCACACGACGCGGCTGGCTGCAGCCTATTAATATCAGCCACGGAGACAGCACTTGGTTCTGTAGCAGACATAGATCCTCCACTGCATGATTCAGGATAACAACTTTTCTAATGACTTCTGAATGGGGCGAACCGCTAATGGGGAACGCTAATGAAGACAAAGTAGCGTCGCACTAAGCAGCTGCTGATAAATTATTAGAGTGTGGTTGATGAAGTGCTCTTTTTGTTTTTTTCCCTCTCCTTTCCTTCCCTCTCTTCTTTCCTTTCCTCGACGCTAATCTCTGTTCTACTCTCCCTCCTCAGTCTTCTCCTACTCCTCTCCCTTCACCTCTTTTAACCTATCCTCGCCTCTCTCCACCTCCTCTCTCCTCCTCCTCAACCCGGCGCTGCCAGCCTAAGCCAGCAGCCTCCCTTTGTCACTTAGAGGATGAGAGAGAGAGAGCGAGAGAGAACGAGAGCAAGAGAGAGAGAGAGAGAGAGAGAGAGAGGGAGCGAGAGCTAGGGAAATTGTGAGAGAGGGAGAGAGAGAGAGAGAGAGAGAGAGAGAGAGAGAGAGAGAGAGAGAGAGAGAGAGAGCAAGGGAGAGAGAGAGAGAGAGAGAGAGAGAGAGAGAGAGAGAGAGTGGGAGAGAGAGAGAGAGAGGCGCTGGGTCATAATGATGTACAGAACCAGAGGATGTCAAGAAAAAGGAAAAGAGGTCAAGGAAGGAGGAACAGAAGAGTGAAGGAGGGGGTTAAGGAAGGGAGGGAGGAACAGGAGAGAGGCTTGGTGGGTGGATGAGGTTGGGCTGTGACACAAAGCCGCAGGGGATAAAGGGGAAGATATTGCAGCTGGAGGCATTAGGTGAGGGGGGGGGTTGAGGGAGTCAGAGCAGGAGTAGGCGACATGGTGTGAGCTGAACGATAAGGGAGGTACACGTCCGAGCACGTTGACCTCCTCCACAACACCGCTACCCTAATATGTGCGCTGAGATAGTTTCTCATGCCGATGAGTTTGTTCCCCCGGCCTGTTTGGTGTATGTTTAAAGTGTGCACACCCCCCTTTCTGTGTTCGTGTATGTGTGTGTGTGTGTGTGTGTGTGTGTGTGTGTGTGTGTGTGTGTGTGTGTGTGTGTGTGTGTGTGTGTGTGTGTGTGTGTGTGTGTGTGTACATTTGTATACAAATGCATGTGCCTCCTGGTTCAGTGTGATAAGCCATCCCGAGTGACAGCGCTGGACTCCACCTCTCCCCATCCACCCAACATGCTCTGTCATACCCCACACACACACACACACACACACACACACACACACACACACACACACACACACACACACACACACACACACACACACACAGAGAGAAACACACATTGCAAAAAAAAAAGTACCTACTGATGATGTCTTTGTGATAAGTTTGTTTGAAGTCAGCATGCTGCTTATGGCAACATTGACAATTACTTATGAAGGTTAAATCAGGGCGTATCTCAGACGCACGCACGCACGCACACACACACACACACACACACACACACACACACACACACACACACACACACACACACACACACACACACACACACACACACACACACACACACACACACACACACACACACACGCAGATGTGCACACACACACACACACACATATACACGTCCACAATCAACCCCCCTCTCACCCATAGTTAGTGATAAAATCAGGAATGAAACATGCATTGTTTGCGTGTATCTGTTTTCTAGTTGTTCCTCACTTTCACCATCATAAGAAAAATATCATTATTATTTATGTGAATAATGGCTCCATCATAGCTCCATGGAAGAAAACCCATATTTGATTTGAATTAAAAAAATTATGTTTGTGCAATTCTGCTGAAAGGATATTTCAATCCACTAAGGCAAAAGGTTAATCGAATAAATAAAATGGATGCAATGGCATGAAAATCTAGAGGCTTAAAAATAAAATGTATAGGCTTGTAAACACATAAAGTTCATAACACTGCTGCTGCTTACACAAAGCAACAGTATTACAGCCATTCCTGGGTATAACCATAACAACAATGACATATATAGCCACGTTTTTCATTTTAATACTCATCTATTGAGCAACACTTAGATCATCTCTATAATGCATTGTGAATGACCGCAAAGCATTCATAGTAAATTAACGCAATGATGAAATTAATTTCTGCGCTAACAAATCAACCCGGGATGTTTCGTAACTCAGTTAATGCGTCTCTCAGAAGATAAAGACAGCATGGGAAGCTGTCTATCTCCTACACACAGCGACAAATGCCACCAGACTCTGCGCTATAATATAGTGTCAACTCGTCAATAACATCAAATATATAAATATAAATAAAAGAGAGGGAGCTGGAGGGAATATGATAAGGTAAGAGTCAATCGAATCACACAGAATGAAAGGAGAACGTACACAAAGGAAGTGGGAGAAGGAACCGTTGACTCGTTTTTTTCTTTCTTTATTCGGTCATGTTAAGGAAACAAATATCCATAGCATTAGGACACATCCAACGTCCTTGAGGGGGAGGCTTCCACTATGAGCCCTTCGGGGGTTTCCTAACTCTCCAACACAGTCCCCTGCTATGCTTGCTTTTCTATACTTTTGTTGTCTCACTGCCTTGTGCAAATACATTAAGTATTGGAGCAGGGTGGCGGTGGGGGGGTGGATAGGGGTGGCGGGGGTGGCGGGGGGGGGTGAGGACAAATAAACTACCAGCGCCAAACCGAACGCTGGCGAATCGCGCGCTGCCAGAGTCGCAGATGCCGGCGGTTGGCCACGGCCCCTGGAGGACATTCATCAGCAGCATATTGAAATGTTTATCAAACAAATGTCTCTATAAAGCCTTTGCCAACACACACACATACACACGTGGGCCAACACCTACACACACACACACACACACACACACACACATACTCATGCACGAGCACACACGCACACATACACATCGATGTCTCTCTGGACGCATACAAATGATCTTGTCAACATTCATTTTGTAACAGATGTAACTTGCGATGCGGCATCATGTATTATTTAGGATGTTTGAGTTGGGAGAATGCATTGTCCTCCTGTAGATATTTATTTTTTCTCTTCCCTTTTTCTCTGTTGTACGAATGCAATTTCTTCGTTGAAATTGTCAGCCCACTGATTAAAAAGGACAACTTCAGTTGAAAGTGACCAAGGGATCCCCACAAGTTTCTCCTAATAACCTTTAATCTGCAGAACTTGAGCTCGGAGAGAGGAAGGTCTATATATTCATATCTTTTTACTTCAGTTGAAAGTGACCACGGGATCCCCCACAAGTTTCTCCTAATAACCTTTAATCTGCAGAACTTGAGCTCAGAGAGAGGAAGGTCTATATATTCATATATTTTTTAAAGTGTTCATCTCATAGGTTCAGGCCCCATTGAGAGAACTGTCTAACTTTTTTTTTTTTTTTTACAAGAAAAGCCTCCACCAGACAGAATAAGAAGTGGTTCTCTCACTGGTCCTGTTCTCCCGCTCTGTGCTCCCAAGGTAGTGTCTAATAGAAAATATCAGCCTCTGTCATCACTTCTTCTCCAGAAACCGTCTCCTTCTCATTGCACCCGGCACTGTAGCCTTGTGGCTGAATGATGAGGCCTTGCCCACCCTTCTCACTTGGGGATTCCGGCTCTTTAGCCACATATCTAGCAACCTCTTTAGCCACCTTTCTCCTTTCTAGGCTCTCCTACCGTCGCTCTCCCCTAGTCACTCCCCTAGCCGCCTCTCTAGCTGCCTCCCTTGCTGCCCCTCTCTCCCCCTCTCTCACTGTAACGACACCACAGTGGCCGCTGGTAACTTGATCTTGACATAACTTGTGCACAGGTGTACACACACAACACACATATGCTACTAGACACACACACACACACACACACACACACGCACACACACACACACACACACACACCTGGGGTGTATCCATATTTTCCGTTCAACGTTGATGAACTGGACGGAAGCAACATAAATGGTTATAATTGTGTAAACGCTTACTGCTGAAGGCTTCATTTGGGGATTAATGCGTACATCCAAAGTTGTTTCTGACGAGCACTGTTATTAATACAGGATTATGCCCATTTTAATCTTGTTATTGTTTATCCCAGACAACTGGAAAGTAGTACATACTATTGGGGACACTGAGAGGAAGGACATGAATGTTCTTGTTATTAAATAAAAAAAAGGATAATGCCGGTGGATCGAATAACATTTTGAATTCCAACTAACAACAGATGGATTTTGAAAACCCTGACAATTTGTCTAAACTCACCTAGTGACCTACCCAGACCGATTTTCTAAAAAGAGATCAGAAATGATTTGGCGAAAACCTTTACGTTTTTGCTTTTTAGTAAACTGAAATGTTAATCAGTCCCACAGAACCCTGAGCCACCACCAGTACCGACCCTGACGTTATTTCATATTTCATACCAAGTTATGTAATTAATTCGTTTTTAAATTCTCTGTGTCCTTCAGCTCTGTCTAGTTCTCCAAAACCCTGCCATATGGTGCTTGTTTTTACCACTTCCTTGCTATACCTCATAAAAGCACATCATTTAAACTGTGAGTTTGCTAACAGATGTTTTTTTGGATGACCAAACACTGTGGAAACAAGATCATAGATCCTGGGACAAAATATTTAGTTTGTTAGCACTGGTCGTTCATGAGCGAAGCACAATCTTTCTGCCCTCTAGTGGTCAAACTTAACTTATTTCGGCTTTACATTCCATACTGACTATGCTGTTGGTGACAGCTCAATAGATTTCACCTCTGGCCGGCAAATCCGAGAACCTGGGAAACCTCAGTGAACCGTGGAGGGAAACATAATGAGCATTAGGTGACGCTGGGTCGGGGAGCCAACTGGGTGATTCATCTGTCTTCGCATGACCAGGTTGGTCATGTGCCAATGCATCCAGATGGTAAGGATGACCGACTGTTTTGACCCAGGTTATTAACATGGATGTATGAGGGAACACGACCGCTGGCACAATCATGGAGACACACACCGTCAGCCATACGCTGTGTCAAGCCCAATTTCCAGGCACAGTTTGTCTCTCTCACGGAATGCTACACAGTCACTAGGGGTGAAACGGATCAGTGTGTCCACGGTTCGGTTCAGATAACCGTTTTGGGCCTCGGTTTCGGATACGGTTCGGATTAGGATCATGTCCGTGATAGTAAATAGGCAGACTTTTTTTTGACGGAGGGTTTGGGGGAGAAACACAAAAATGAATGAGACCCACAGGCTATTTGCAATGTGTTAATTGACTGCAATCAGACAACTTGCAAGGCTTTTTTGTGCAATAAATGTTCCCCTAAATGCATTTGAAAACATGGTGCACTGAGTGTAACATGTAAGGGATAACGGCCGACGAGGTTTAGAACTCTGGCGACGAGCGCAGCATGAAGCCAGAGTTGCCTCTACCTGTCCATTATTTCCATCGAACTGGTCGACCTCGAAGGCCGTTATCCCGCTTATCACCCGTTTGTATTTATCTCCCGTATATTTAGAATATAATTGTATCAATTACTTTCTTTAAATTTAGGAATCGTGCGCTTGAAAAGCCCAGTTTGTTTTGAACGCTGACAGGCTGAAGGGAGGGGCGGGAAAAGTCTCATTGGCTCGGGCAGCACTGGAGAGAATGCATTCCGCTGGGTCCTAAACACCCTTTTGTATCGGACGTAGGCTACAGTAGGCAAAATACGCTACATAAGGCAATGCCTTCAATGAAACCGAAATCCGCGGATCTCCAGAATGCTCCGAACTGTGGTAAACGAACCGAACGGATTCGGATACAATTCGAATCCGCTGCAGGCCTAACAGTCACACACATATACACTACCGCGCACACACAAACAGTTTCACAGTCTGTACCATCAATGTTGATGAGTGACCTTTATTATCTCGGCCCGTCACTTCTTCCTAATGAGTTCCTGTTGCTTCTCTCATTTGCCTCCCCTGCTAACAGCCTGTTTCACTCTCAGCGCTCAGAACCAAAAGGTTGGAGGAACTTTTGAAACTAAGATCCCAAAATAGTCCCGTGTGACAAGAGAGTCACGCACACGCAGATGCAGGTGTCTGAAGGTGAGGTGCTTAGTGGTCAAGGCAGAGAAGGTAACGCTCGATAACAAAGCTCTTGAGCGTCTATTTCAAGCTAAAGTCCCCAATTTGTCAGAGTTACTTTGTGACACAAGCGTGGGCTTTGCTTTGTGAAGCGGTCGGTGGATTTAACAAGGATCTTTGTAATAATACTAACATTAAAAAGCAGATCTTTACTTGGACTACATGAGCACCCCTATGCTAATTGGGATAGCAGATTCTGGCATTTATTCATTCTGTTGCTCATTGATAGTGTCTTGTTGTGGTCATTACGGTATTTATTTGTCGCATTTTTGTAACTGGGAGGAATGAAGTAAACCCTCTCTCTGGATGAAGAGATGTGCTGAAGTTAGCTCTGATGCAAGCTTTAATTATATTCACCCCTTTGCCATGCATTTTTAAATACTCCTCGAGTCCTGTCTTTCTCAGCAAAAGGAGCCATCTGCGAAGGGGTCCAGGTACTGTATATTCAGGGTAAACGTGCCCCTATCTTTTAGATCGTCCAGGTAATTATTTCACACCTGTCATTTGGGCACTGCAAATAGTTTTTTATCTGTTTTCCTAATTAAGGCGCACCTTGGACCATACTGCTGCTGTCACTGGCTAACGTTTATCCAAACAAGACGCCACCGAGAATCTGTTTGCTTAGGCAGGATGAGATGAGAGAGGACTTTAGAATGTTTTATTCAACAAACAATTCTTCTAGAAAGATGCTGGTGAATAATTACAATAACACTTTCTAGTTATAGCGGGATATTGGTTATTATTCGTTTCTTATATAAAACACTGTTTTTACTGTGGTAATAATAATGCATCCGACAGTCAGGCACGATTCTAGTATAATTTCTTCCTACTGAAAATCCGGCAAATATTGAAATGTGATTCTGTTTTTGTCTCAGGGACAATTGTGCATATACAGACGCCAGCGTAAAGATGCATGTTACCCCTGTCATCGCCCTACTGAACCAGTGACCTCCTGCCAGCCATAGTCCACTTTGTCGGGACCTGGTGGTACCACGTGACCTCTATTAATGCAAAGAATGACACATGGACATAGCATATAAACGTGACCTTGCATTATTTGCTATAAACAAATCCTAACCGATGGATTGAGGTTTGGACAGTCATTGGTGACCCCTTGAAATTCTTTATTTATAGACTGTAATGAGGTAGAGGTTATGGTAGCAGGTACGCTATATTGGGTGGTATAATGACAGAATATAGGCTGCCATGCTTCATTTGCTCTCATCTTTTTTCATTCCCATCCATTAAAATGTCCAAAGCCTTTTAACATCCATAAATGGGCATAATTCTTCTCTGTCCGCCTGTGACAGTGTAGGCCTCCATTAAGCTAGTCATGGAAATGGAAATCATTTTTAGCTTGAGCAAAGACACACAGGCGAGCACAGACACACACACACACACACTAAATAGAGCATAAACACAGTAGTTTGTCTGACAAGACCGCCAAACTTATGCTCGCTAATTAATATTTTAGCCATAAAGACGAATCCCAAGAGACAGATGGAAACACACACACACCAGACACACCGTTTTTTAAGACTTTCCATAACTGCCAGAGACATAATTCATTTTGGCCATGGAAACCTATTAAATATCGACCAATCGTCATCGTTCTCACTGGCTCTGCAGTCGCTATTCGATTTATCAATCTTATTAGGGGTACCTATTCACCCGTGAAATATTTAATACAGGTTTAAGATTCCTTAATAGGCTGGTGTAGACTGTAAGATCTACTTTTCTAGAGACTATCACCATGACAATATCGTCATATCTCAAAATCATCTCTATTTGACAACTCATTTATTTATTTTTTCACTTCATCTCCCTTGGCACACACACATGTTCCACACACACGCAGACACACTCCGTACCTTAGTTAATTGAGTAAGACACACAAGGAGAATATAGCTTATGCATGTGACAGATGGATCCATCTTTATTAATGGCCGTTTCCATGGAAATGGCACGTACCTTCGTACACACACACACACACACACACACACACACACACACACACACACACACACACACACACACACACACACACACACACACACACACACACACACACACACGCGCACACAGATATATAACATAATAAGTCATTCAATTAATTTAGTTTATTTTTTATGCAGCCATAATGCACCATGATAGAGGGAAACTATTGAGCGTGGCACTAGGCAGCTAGTTGATGATAGGACCATAATGAGTGTGACACCGGGGCTGGGGGAAAACGGTACAGCAGGTGTCGTGTACTGCTCCCTTGACAGAACCAGGTCACTTTATGTTTGACTGAAACTCGGACAGACATACATAATGAATGGACTGTAAGAACCATAACTGGGAGATGGCCTCTCTATTACACACACACACACACACACAAACACACACATGCATACGGCCAAACACACACGCACACGCCCCCCCCCCCCCACACACACGCAAATACCCCTACACACACACCCAAACACACACACAGACAGGTATATTATATATATTTCAGTAGGAAATAGGAAAAGAGAGTTAAAATGAAGCAAAGACAAAAGTCCAAAAGATAATGTGTTCTGAGCTCTATGTAATTGGCTGGATATCGGGATATAAACTCTGATATCAGGATATGAACTCTGATATCAGGATATGAACTCTGATATCGTCGCTCTGCCTGTCCATGCGTGTCTGAGTTTCTCTGTGTGTGTGTGCGCGCGTGCAGAACCATGGGTAGATGTGCATGCCTGTGCTTACGTGTGTGTGTGTGTGTGTGTGTGTGTGTGTGTGTGTGTGTGTGTGTGTGTGCGTGCGTGTCAGTTTGTGTGTGTGCTCCTGTCCGGCCCCATGGGTAGGTGTGTGCCTGTGCCGATGCTAATTAAAAAAGACATTAGCCATTACCGACGGTTCATGCTTACGGCTCCTCCACCGCGGCTGAAAGGCCTGACGGCTCTTCCAGTTCAGAGGAGATTATCTCTCTGCAAAGCGCTCAAACAAAAATAAATACAAAAATAAATAAGTACAAATCTCTGGCGAGTGCCGGTGACATCACAAAGCCGATTCCCAAATCACAATTTGATACAATGCCCTTCATGCTGCTATTATCTGTTAAGTCCAAAGAGGGAGAGAGACGGCAAGGGAGCGAGAGATAGAGGGAGACAGCGCTGGGAGGGGAGAGAGAAGAGGGAAGATAGAGAGAAAAAAAAGAGAGGAGGAAAGAAGGGAAGTGGGAATCAGAGAGGAGGAGGGGGGGGACAGAGAGATAAAAAGAGAGAGAGTTTGGAATACACAAAGGAAGAGTGTGACATTACTCCACTTAAAACCTCAAATGCGATTTTCTATGTTGCTATTTCTGTTGCATGAGAATCGGCGCTGATATGAACACAAACAACAATATCTGCTACAGAACAGTAGGGAATACAATTACAAAGAAGGTGAGAGAAAACCACAAATTGTTAATGAGGTATATTCCTCAAAAGTGACATTTAAAGTCCATATTGCAAACAAATTAGAAAAACAAATTGTGCCTGATAGCTAGGTTTTCTTAGGCCTGTCCAATTTATTATTTTTTCCTTCTCCAAGACTAATTAAGTCTCTAACTTCACTGAAATATGACATTTGTGTTGCTGTGTTTTGATCCTACAGTGGACTGGCACCCAGAATGTCACAAAAAAAAGATAACATTAACAACTTGGACGAGAAAATGCAGGCAAACGTACAAAAAGATAGTGTTGGTCCCAGTGGGTAACACCACCACCTACATAGGCAACAATAAGGACTACAAATAAAAAGTGTGTAACAGCACTTTCATAAAATAATAAGTGTGATGATTCTATAATGGGTTGTGGGACTGCAACACAGACACAGACACACACACACACACACACACACACACACACACACACACACACACACACACACACACACACACACACACACACACACACACACACACACACTTCTATGTGTGCACAACCTCACAACCACACCCATGCCCATAAATACACACACATACACACTCTAATTAGACCCAGGAGTAACGAGCAACAGCCAACAGCACCAGACCCAACCACAGTGGTTCTAAATTGTGTGTGCTTAAATTGCTGTGTTCTTTCCCCCTCACCTGTGCACACAATGAATCACATTCTCTGGAAGACAATGCGGCCAATTGCGCCCGACTACAAATGGACTCTCTGTCTTTTATTCCCCTTTCTCATGCACTAGAACATTTCTAGCAATGCGTGGTTTACCGAGCAAATGACGGCAAAGTAAAAGTCGAAAAGTCAATTTTCATGGAAAACTAACGCTAATGGGGAAGTTCAGGACCCAGATACGAAATGTGACAGCTCTGAAAGGCATTTACAAAGACAGGTCTCTGTTCCATTGTCTTTAATGGGCAATTACCTTCCATCGACATATTCTGTACAAAATGGTGTGAGGTTTTTAGGGTGTTGCACAAGCATTTCGGGCTTTCTCGAAAGTTTGTTTATTAAGCATTTCATTTGTTTCACGGCGTGTGTCACATGCACGTCAATCGGTAAAAGTGCCAACCGAAAACGCCTAGCACGTGTCCGAGGCATTAAGAACACGGGCTGTTTTATTAATTTGTTTATTGGTTAATTCAGTTTGCCGCTCCGCCAAACCCAATTTCAGCGGAGACAAAGCACAAACTTACACCGATGTTCAGTAAGATGTGGCGCGGACATCAATCATAGCGCGCCACTCGTCCAAACAACGTACTGGGTGATAGTGACAGTCCGGGCAGACAAAGCGGTGACTCACTCACCGCCGCACTTTCGGCCCTTTAATACACAGCCATTTTCTTTTGCAGCAAAACGATCTTCACATCTCATTTCCTGTCCAATCACCTGTTGACACGCACACTCACACACACACACACACACACACACACGTACACACGCACTCAGACAAACACTCCTCAGGCCCTATACTCTCGGCACTCACCGTCTCCCTGGCAACGAAGCGGCCCCACCGTCAGCTTGGCTTCGGAGCCCGGTCGGTTGGTGTCGCCCAC
>NC_079434.1:15019655-15049655 GCF_026213295.1 Gadus chalcogrammus | reverse complement strand
AGAGAAAGAAATTGAGGAAAAGAGAAACCTAGAAAGAGAGCAACCCAGGCAGTCAGACTGAGAGAAAGAGAAAGGCAGACATACTTTGAGGACAAGGGATGGAGAGGGAAAAGTGGAAGACGGTTAGAGAGAGAAACAGAGAGACCCCCCTTAACGTCTGACGGAGAGATAGAGACAAAGACATGTAGACACACTGAGAAGAGGGGGTGAAGGGGGAGAGAGAAATGGAGAGAAAGAAGAGAGTGACAGAAGGAACGCTGACAAGAGAGATGGCCCCTAGACAGAGGAGGCGAGGTGCCAAGCGAGGGAGAGGTAATGAGAGAAAAAAAAGAATGCACGCATGGCTGGAGATGTGAGGCTGGAGAGATAGGATCACATTGGCAAAGAGTTCATATGCAGGTCCACACAGAGAGAGAGAGACAGAGACAGAGACAGAGAGAGAGAGAGAGAGAGAGAGAGAGAGAGAGAGAGAGAGAGAGAGAGAGCAAGGGAGACTGTGAGAGCGGGAGAGAGAGAGAGAGCAAGGGAGACTGTGAGAGCGGGAGAGCGGGAGAGAGTGAGAGCGGGAGAGAGAGAGAGAGAGAGAGAGAGAGAGAGAGAGCAAGGGAGAGTGTGAGAGCGGGAGAGAGAGAGAGAGCGGGAGAGAAAAACAAACCGATTGGAAAATCATTTTCCCAACTATCCCATCGGCACACAGCTTGTACTACCTATATCCCTTTAAAACGAGACAAGACAACATGTATACATTATATTATTATATGGTGACCACTTATCTTAGAGTGCCCACTATCGGTAACACATGGTTTATGAATTGTATAGGTGTGAAATAGGTGAAAAGAGACAGAGTCTAACTTTCTCCTAACTGTACCAAATATAATTAAACCGATAAAATTAAAATCCTTAAATTCGTAAACCAAAAATCCAGCCACATTTACTAAAACGGACGAGAAAAAGGATGAGATACAACAACTGCTACTTGGTGGAAATGTAAATGCAGCCCAGATCAGCCGGCTGGGGAGTTTGTATCAGCAAATCAGAGAGAAAGAAAAATAAATAAAATCACAATAAAATCAGAGGGTGAAAATTCAGACATGCACTCGATTGTGTTTACATTTATTTTATTTATTGAATTTTATCAATTTGTATTTATATGTGCTTGGTACAATATCTACAAATATGCACATATTTGTTTTTTATGCTTTGGCAACACGTTTATCAATTTAAATATTGATTTAAATTGAAGTTTTATCGAATTGGAGGAAGAGAGAGAGATATAGAGAGATATATAGAGAGAGAGAGAGAGAGAGAGAGAGAGAGAGAGAGAGAGAGAGAGAGAGAGAGAGAGAGAGAGAGAGAGAGAGAGAGAGAGAGAGAGAGAGAGAGAGAGAGAGAGAGAAGAGCAGAGAGAGAGATGGAAAGAGACAGAGCCTGACAATTTAAGCATAGTTCTATGTGTGTGTGTGTGTGTGTGTGTGTGTGTGTGTGTGTGTGTGTGTGTGTGTGTGTGTGTGTGTGTGTGTGTGTGTGTGTGTGTGTGTGTGTGTGTGTGTGTGTGTCTATATGTTGATTTGGGTCTCGATGCACTTTTATGTGCAGTCACATGAGTTTCAACAGGCGCACTCTCTCTTGCATGGGCCTGTCCCCCCTGGTGGCAAAGCAGGTGGGTGGTAATTACCGACAGCCCCAATAGACCACGATGAGCCAGCCATCCGTGCATGTGTGTGGGATGTGTGCGTATGTGTGTGTGTGTGTGTGTGTGTGTGTGATATGAGTATGTGTGCGTGTGTGTGATCTGTGTGGTTGCACAACATGTGAGTAAATGTGCGTGCACGTATATGTGGGATGTGCGTGAATGTTTGTTATCTGTGTGTATGCGTAACGTGTGTGTGCGTGCACGTCTGAGTGTGTGTGAGTGTGTGTTCCGATGAGAGTTTTCAAGGCAGTTGCGGTTGGGTGGAAGACATCAATAGGGAGAGTTTTTAAACAGGAATAGTAATACAAGAAAGAAAGAAAGAAAGAAAGAAAGAAAGAAAGAAAGAAAGAAAGAAAGAAAGAAAGAAAGAAAGAAAGAAAGAAAGAAAGAAAGAAAGAAAGAAAGAAAGAAAGAAAGAAAGAAAGAAAGAAAGAAAGAAAGAAAGAAAGAAAGAAAGAAAGAAAGAAAGAAGAAAGGAAGATGGAAAGAAAGAGGAAGAAAGAGAAAGAAAGGTCAAAGTGATTTAGATTGAAAGTGAAGTTACGATGAAAGACCTCAAACAGAAAGGGATCACAGAAGGCTGCCTGAGATAATGTCCTGGGGTCCTCCGTTCCCGGCCTTGAGGAACATGTTTGGAGAAAGGTTCATTCAACAGGACTGAACCCTCCCCTTTAGCAGCTCAACGGCACTGCTGCTACGACTTCCACCCGCACCACCACTATTACTGCAGGTGATAATGCTACAGTTCTGCTGCCAGTTATGATTACGCTTCCACCATGTGCTTAACGTTAACTGTCCCTCCTGCATATTCATTCATGCATCCGTCTTAATCTCTCTCTCTTTGTCCCTCTCTGTCTCTCCCTCTCCCTCTCTCCCTATCTCCGACAACAGCGCCTGCCAACAGCCGTGGTGCAGCCTAGGAGGGAGGAGGAGGCCACACAAGGTTTGGATTGATAAGGTCTCGGCTTCTGTTTCTCTACGTCGCCTATCGGGACGTCCCCGCCAACACTGCTCCGTCTGATGGCTGTATTTCTCCTTGATCCTACTCCCCCGACACACACACACACACACACACACACACACACACACACACACACACACACACACACACACACACACACACACACACGTGCACACACACACACACACACACGAGCAGAGACACGCAAACTCACACACACACACAATCGCACATAAACTCACTCAGAGTCACACACACACACACACACACACACACACACACACACACACACACACACACACACACACACACACACACACACACACACACACACACACACACACACACACACACACACACACACACACACCCGTTTATCTACCTTCTTATCCGGGGAAGTTAATGTCTACCTCCCCACCGTCTACTGTGTTTTGTTTATGGGCCCCTTGAAACTCCCCCAGCATAGACATATAGGATAGCAGAGAGAGAGAGAGGAGGATGGATGGAGGGAGAGCCAGCAAGATACAGAGGGGTATAGAGAGAGAGAGAGAGAGAGAGAGAGAGAGAGAGAGAGAGAGAGAGAGAGAGAGAGAGAGAGAGAGAGAGAGAGAGAGAGAGAGAGAGAGAGAGAGAGAGAGAGAGAGAGAGAGAGAGAGAGAGAGAGCAAGGTAGATAAAGATGTTGAGAGACAAAGGGAGGACGATAGATGGAGAGAGCAAGAGGGAATAGTAGTTATAGAGAGAGAGAACCAGACGCCCCAAAAAGACAAAAGAGACTTGAAGGGAAAGTGAAGGCAAGCACACAAGATGGTGGGAGGAGACGGACTCACTATCTCCATGGCGATCATAAGAGTCCGTAGGCGAGGCTGTAGCACTGTCTTTAGGAACATCAAGTCCTTATCCAGGCAATTAGATCCAAAATGGCGTCCACACATGCCCATATCTCTGTCAGAAAGACCACAGACATGCACTCCACTGGGCAATTCCCCCATGCCACACAGGATGAAATGGCACACACACTGTTAATTTAAAAAGGATCACACCCATGCCACTCAAGAGTGTGAACCGAAAGGTCAGCGGATCTAAAATGCCACTCAACATGCTCAGTTGCCCGTTTCTCCACCAACAGCAGTTGGTTGGAACTGAAATACCAGAAGGACATTCATAATCACAACCTAAAAAGGTGGCTTGCTCATGAAACAGTCTGGGCTATCCTCTTTCAGACAAACCTGTGCCTGGCACCCGATTGTAATGCGATCAATGATCCAGAATTAAGTGTATGATTGAAAGCACTGTTTGACATGGCTTAGAGGGAAAGGATTTTTCAGCAAGAAAACACAATATTGGATTCTGTTTTTTTGGGTTTTCTGAGTTTAGGCTTATAGACTACAGAGGCTAAAAGAAAATAGCTGTCAAAGTAATGGGCCACAGAAAACTGTTTAAATTGGGAAGTTAATGGTCCGGAGTAAAAAGACTTACAAGAGAAAAAAAATAGAGAAAAATTACATTACAAATCTCCCATCAGACTCTTTGATGACTACTGTCCTCTGAGTGCAGACTCTCTGTGCCCAACATTCTGAACAGCAGTTCCAAGACACTTTTTTTATGAACCGACTGAAGCATGTCAGTGGAGCCCAATCTGCGAAACATAAGGCTGAAATCTGGCTTTCATGAAATGGCATCCTTTTCTGAAAATATGAATGTTTCTGTGCCCATGTTTCTGGGGGCATTTTTCTGCGCAGCACCCTTTATTACCTGCCTTGCAGCTGTTGGTAAAATAAGCTTAACTGTGCTCAATACTAGGGTTTTAGCGATTCTTACACCACGTCATCAGGTATTACACATATCCCCCCTGGAAAATCACAACGCAAGTATAAAAAACAGGACTGGCGACGAAAGTCTGGAGTCTGTTGTGATTGGTCAGAACATCAGCAGCCTCAATCGTATCCAATTCCACATATTGGCTCCCTGAGCGCGATGCCACTGGTGCTCTGAGCCTGGGTGATCAAGCCTCAGCTCGAGCATTAGTGAAAACTTCTGGAATGTACCCTGGGGGAGTCCTCATCCTAATCAGCAGCGCTGGCCTGCGCAAGCTGCTTGGCTTGATTCTCCCAAACGTGAAGCCGATCCACAGGGAGAGGCGTGAGGGTAGAGCAGGTAGAAATATGATGTTGTGCTCTTTTCTCAAAACAAAAGGGACATCCGGCCGCAGATGAATATACACTTCGTATTTCTGTCATGTGTTGAGACAAGCTCGCACGCACGCACGCACGCACGCACGCACGCACGCACGCACGCACGCACGCACGCACGCACGCACGCACGCACGCACGCACGCACGCACGCACGCACACAGAGGGACAGCTCAAAATAGACACATAATCCTTCTCCGACCCGGACCAAGCTCTGGGATCAATACGACTCTGTCAGGTCCCCCACCCCCCCTCGGCTGGTGCCCTTCTGTCCCATTGTCACGCTGTTTGTGTGCGTTTCACTTGTGTATCACCAGTGGCCCACCCGTCTCGCCCCCCCCACCCCCCCCTTCAGCCCAGAGGTCCTCATTTAATTTCCTCGTCGCCTACATCTCAAAGTCATTTTTGTTTTTCTTTTGTTTGTGTTCTATCTGGAATACCTCCGGGGTTGGGTTGGGTGGGGGGGGGGGGGGGGGGGGGGAACTCAAACTAGTTCATGTGCTGCTCAAGCTACCACTCCGCGGAGCGCCCCTCAGTCTCTTCGTCGACCAGCATCCTCATCCTCAGCGCCTCCTTCCCCCTGGTGCACGACACCTTCATTTATCATATTACTTTTGCAACCCCCACCCCCCCCGCCCTCAGCCTAATCAGGCACACACACACACACACACACACACACACGCGCACACACACACACACACACACACACACACACACACACACACACACACACACACACACACACACACACACACACACACACACACACACACACACACACACACACACACACACACACACACACTCATCCCTGAACAGCCACCTGTTGCCTTGTCTCTTTGTACATATTCCAGCGCTTTCTGCCTTCATTTTATCGCCGGGATTCATTCTACTCATCTTTTTCGTTATTTTTCAAGGAGTTCTTTTCTCTGTTTTTGTCTCTGGGGCCACTCTCTATTCTTTGTTTGCCCTTTCGGCCTTCTCCTGAGAAGGCCTGCTCGTCTCCGTTTGGTCTGTAGAGTCTCTCATCCCGGTGTCTCGGCCATCTTTTATACATATCCCTGGTCTTTAGAGGCTGCCTTCTATCCTCTCTCCTTGTTCCTCTCTCTCTCTCTCTCTCTCTCTCTCTCTCTCTCTCTCTCTCTCTCTCTCTCTCTCTCTCTCTCTCTCTCTCTGTGTCCGTTTCCTGCTCTATGCATTCTCAGGCCTCCAGCTTTCTTCCTCTCCCTGGTGTTTAATCTCTTTATGCTCTCATTAGTTGTGCTGTAATCTGCCCCTCTAATCCACCCTGATCTCCAGCCTGCCCCCCTCTCATCCCCGAGGTTGTATTCCACACACACACACATTCCCCGCTTTGCCTTTATTCTTTGTTTCTCTCTCTTTCTCTCGTCTCTCTCTCTCTCTCTCCCTCGTCTCTCTCTCTCTCTCTCTCTCTCTCTCTCTCTCTCTCTCTCTCTCCCTCTTCTCTCTCTCTCTCTCTCTCTCTCTCCCCCGTCTCTCTCTTTCTCGTATCTCTCTCTCTCCCTCGTCTCTCTCTCCCTCGACTCTCTCTTTCTCGTCTCTCTCTCTCCCCCTCAGCTCTCTCTCTCCTCTCTCTCCCTCGTCTCTCTCTCCCTCGTCTCTCTCTTTCTCGTCTTTCTCTCTCTCTCTCTCCCCCTCTCTCTCTCATCCTCCCATGCCTTGCGGTGATCTGTAAAAATAGGCAGGGCCGTGCCATAAAAGAAGACAAGAAAATGTTAAGAGTTTGAGATGCAGTACAAGTTGTACTTTTTGACCTTGGCCAGTATAGGAGGACATATGTATAGAGAGCGAGGGGGGCGGGGGGGGGTGATGAAATAGATGGCACCACAGGGTACCATTGAAACCCAAGGAAAGACCCTGCATTTTTACATTCCATCCAGTTCCACCTCCCCATTAACACCGACCCACGCACACTTGTGCCCCATTCCGTTTAAATTGTGTATGACAGGTTGTAAAGAAGTCCCCGGCACGAGGGGTGATGTCCGGGTGGGTGGGCATCAATGTAGCTCTGCGATGAGTCAGCGACTTCCCACCTGCCCTCTGCGGTGGCTGTGGTGTGTGTGTGTGTGTGTCTCTGTGTGTGTGTGTGTCTGCGTCGCTGAGCCAGAAGGGGGGAGGGTTGGGGGGTAATAACGAGCGATTTCAGCGCCTTCTCATCGGAGGGTGAATCCATCCGCCTGATGGCTTTCGGAAACGCCTCCCCCTTACCCATGCCCCCCTCCCTTCTAACCAGCCCCCCCCCCCCCCATCAAGGCACAATGTGGGTGCATCTATCTCTGCCACTCTTCACAGGTCACCGCAGTGTGTATCCGGCCATTAAATGAAAAGACAGAGGACATAAAAAACAGCGTTGACGAGAGCAGAGGATCTGAGCTGTGTGTACAGGGGGGGGGGGGGGGGGGGAGAGGGGGGGATTATGGGGCGAGAGGGGGCGGGGATTAGATGGGGAAATGAATATCAATGGTGCTGCCCTTAATTGGCTTGTCCATGTGATAGAGGACACAATAACAGGCACTGGGCCTCGCCGATTACACTCCAGTACTCTCAGCTGGCCCCGCGGACTCCTAAATGATTCTCCTTTCAAGGCACGCACACACGCAGGGGGGGGGTGAACGCAACGGAGTGTGCACATGCGGCAGGGAAACGGATGGTGTCTGCGCCCCGTCCCCCCCCCCCCCCCCCCGGCCCCCCCAGATGCCCATTAGATAGTTGATTGAAAGTGTGCGCTCGCACATGCACCGTGATCTCATGACGTACGACGCCTATGCATGGACAGAAGGAAACGAGATGCACGATGCACGCACACACGCAGATTTGCGCGCGCACAAACACAAAATCAAGCAGGGACATTAAACCCAACAATCTGGGTAAAATTGTAAAATTGGCGAACGGTGCGTTGTGAGGACTATATTCAACCACCATCATCATTACTCATACAGTGTGTTCCTGCAGGCCATGTGTTCACGCGGGTGTGTGTGTATCTGAAGCTAATTTGGGTGCGGGTGTTTGATGTCAATCAACGTCACACATGGCCCAGAATTGGGTCATGGTAGAGAGTTGTCAGAGTTGACACATGCAGCGAGTAACACCCATATCACTGCTCTTTGGTTGTAAACCATACAGCAGGGATAGAGACAAGAGAGAGAGAGAGAGAGAGAGAGAGAGAGAGAGAGAGAGAGAGAGAGAGAGAGAGAGAGAGAGACAGAGACAGAGACAGAGAGAGAGAGAGAGGGATAGAGCGAGAGAGAAAGAACCAATAATATGCTATATGATGTGCTTCAATAGAGAAACACATGTAACTAATATGCATGATTACCAACATTGTATGGTTAAGAGCTGTTTTCAGAACAAAGGTAATTTGGCGGAATTGAATGATGTATCTTTACACAAAATGGCATTCAGTGGAACATCTGGATTTCCTTTCCCCCACCACCCATTCAAAGTCATCTTCAGGTTTTACTGATTATTCATACTTTGGTCAAATGAGCAAAACCAGGTGGACTTCCGGAAGAATACGACTGATTACTACTTCAGTTGCCAAACCCGGAGGCTCCATATTCGTTCACATATTGTGAATCGGTTTCCTTTCCAACAAGAGGATGTAGGTCTGAGTATAGCTTTAAGTGAGAAAGGTGTTTAATATGGTCCTTTGCACTGCAATTGATTATGCGACTAATCAACATTGTCGGACAACGTCAAATAAAACACATCATTTACATATAAATAACCGCTGCAGATGTGCATGCATATGCGCACGCCATCAAACGCAAGCAGCCATACATAGAATAATATGCCCTTTTCGGATCACGGTGCCAGTAAACAACAGATGGGCTTTTTTTAACCATCTCGGAATTGTCAATCAAAGCATGGCTGGTTCGTAGGATTCTTGCCTTTACCGCGATGCTCCTGAAGGGAAATGGTTGCATCCTGCTGGCAAATCCACTTCCCCTGTGATCCACACGTCACTTTGGTGTGGGGAACTGGCAAGAGAAGTGGTTCATTTGGGTTTAAAAAAATAACTATATCAAAAATACATATGACACAAAACATACATGGACGACAATAAACTCAGTCGTCACATGGTTTCGGGAGGGTTACAGCCTTCTGACGTTTTTCTTCTCTTACTTTCTTTTTCATTTTCAGCTACTTATTCTTTGCGCTAAGGCTTGTTCTGCTTCCAAGGCCAAGCTGCGCAGCTATTCTGAACAGCTGTCACTCAAGACGCCTGAAGTCCCTTTCAGCATTAACGAGGGCTGTGTCTATTCATTTATGACCGGGATCAACCGTATTTTTGTAAAAAATCTATTTTTATGGAAACACCTGCTGTACTCAATAGAAATGCACTTGGAATAGTGATAAGGGAAACACAACGGTGCACTAAATTGCAATCTTGTGCACAGCTAGGATGGCTCCCTCTACCCATGTCTTGTAAAGAATATATCTGACAACAGATGTTGCTGAAATAGTTTAAAATACATTTAGACAGTAAGACCTTGGCAATGGCATGGCCATTCTTTAATAACCATCCTAGACAGCTGAATCATGAATACAACCGGCTACCTTTATAAAACTAAATTGTTCCAGAGCTTTTTGTTACGTTTTGAGAGTCTTGAGCGAATGTTAAAATAAAAAATTATTTATTTTTTAAGTACGCAAACAGAGGTTCATGCAAAGGTTGGTTGTCGTCGGGTCACTGTTGTGGCGTTCCGTTCCGAGATCACAGCGAATAGCAGCCAACTGTGTCCTTGGTCTCACCCTCTCATCCTGTCCCTCCAGGCTTTGGTCTCCCTTTCTGTAAGGGGTCAGTCTCAGGGGAAGAAGATGACCTTGCACATACGTATGCCCCGACACGCGCACACACTTGTACTCTTGACACAAACACACACACACAAACACACACACACACACGCTCACACTCACGTATGCAGGCACGCACATCCCTCACTCGCCCGTACCCACTCTCTTCCTCCTATGGACACACATTCACACTTTAACCACACAACACGTCTCCCTCGACCTCCCTCACAGACAGCCTGGTTTTATCCCGGCTGCCTCTGCTCTCATCCCCCTCCCTCTGGTTGTCTCCAGCCCGATGGAAGCTATTGATTTCCCCCAGAACTTTCCTGCCACAGAGGCGCGTCTTTCTTTTCACACCCCTCTCTTGCCCATTCGCACCACCACCTCCACCCTCCCTCCCTCCCTCCACCTTCCTGCCACCTCTACTTTTCCCTTTGTACACTTTCAAGAATATCTCTCTCTCTCTCTCTCTCTCTCTCTCTCTCTCTCTCTCTCTCTCTCTCTCTCTCTCTCTCTCTCTCTCTCTCTCTCTCTCTCTCTCTCTCTCTCTCTCTCTCTCTCTCTCTCTCTCTCTCTCTCTCTCTCTCTCTCTCTCTCTCTCTCAGCACATGTGACAGAACGTATGAGAGAGTATTTTCTACAGCAGCTCCCGGTACATTTATTATGGCCGTTGTCGGGTATTGCTATGGAAACGGATGGAGGGGGAGGTCTCCTGTGTCTCGTTGGGTGTACACAAGTTACACACTGTACTATACTGTACCACATTCAGCTCCAAGTGAGAAAAGCAAAAAGTGTTCACCCAAATGCATGCAGTAAAGGGTGCAAGGTTCATGGATGTCCGAATTGCTGATCTGCAATAAAGGTGTAAACAATTTTGACAAAATGATAACAACATAAATTAACCTACGAGAAAAAAAGACACATTTTTCATTAAGTAGAAATTAAATGCGAATGTTGACATTCAAGAAGGTTTCAAGGTTATTCATCATCGTTTCACTCAGCGATGTACCGTTCATTCATACAAAAACCAATGCTGATGGGAATTAAAGTGAATTGTGTGAAATCCCAGCTCTACTATTCTATTTGCAGTGAGCGCCAATCTGCCTGTCAGGGCTTATTAATGTGCTTACATCATGTACTGTATTTATATGACAGCCATTTTATCAATGTGTGTGGGGTTTGACAGACGAGGAAGCTATACCTAGCCACTGGAGGCACATTAAGGGGGGCCTTAACAAGCTATCATTAGCCCTTCACTATTAGGATATGTGTGTGTGTGTTCGGGTGGGTGTGTGTGTTCTGCGTGAGTATGTGTATGTGTGTGTGGGTCACCATGCACTCCCATTGGGGCGTTGGTTGTACGACAGAGCGAAGAAAAAGGGGATTTCTGGGAGTTTTGTGGCACACTTATCTGCACTGTGGACGTCGTGTGAATGTGTGCGTGTGCGTCCGTGTGTATGTGGGAGAGAGAGAAAGGGTGAGAGTGAAGATGTCGATGCCTGGAGTTGAGGACATATTTATAATCTATCAATGTGTCCGAAGCAATAACCCAAATTAACGATAAAAGATGTATTCAGGGCCTTCAATCTGGCGCACTCGGACAGCGAAGCCATAAAAGTTACCGTTGGGGCAATGTTTTAATTAGTTTAAGTACGGCGGTAATTCGCTATTCCGCTGCCCTTCCAGCACCCAGTGTCATTGAAGCATCACGAGGAGCATCACATCCCTCCAGAGCTGCTCTTAGGCCCAATCCCATTTCTACCCCTTACCCCTTCCCTTTACCCCTCCCCCTTGTTTTGAAGGGGGAAGGGGAAGGGGTAAGGGAAAGGGGTAAGGGGTAAGGGGTAAGGGGTAAGGGGTAAGGGGTAAGGGGAAGGGGGAAGGGGTAGTAATGGGATTGGGCCTAAGGCCCAATCCCATTACTACCCCTTACCCCTTACCCCTTCCCCTTCCCCCTTCAAAACAAGGGGGAGGGGTAAGGGGAAGGGGTATGGGGTAGAAATGGGAATGGGCCTTAATGTCTCCTTTTCTGGACGTTTTGCTTTGCTGCAGGGCACATAGGTGCCCTCAGATCTCATTTGAACTGGGGTCCCGTGATGCCCCGTGGGACAAAGATTGCCACACAAGGCAGTATAAATACCCCTGACTCATCGCCCACGCCTGAGGGATGTCACATCTGCCGAGGCGGATAACACATCACAGTGTTTAACGGTGCGATCCCTCAAAACGTCGTCGCCTTGCCGGTGTTTGGTGCATCGGGCGAATGCCTGATGGTTGAACCGTGACATGATTCAGGTTTCGAGATTCCAGATGGTTTATTGTGAAATGTACAACAACTAGAGCAGCAGTCGCAGGCAATGAAAGGCTCAGGCTCCTTCAACAATGCAATGTAAAAAGAAAAAAGTGAAAGAGAAGCTCACACTGGACATGCAATAATCAATTTTATATACAATTTTACAACTAGCTGGAACAAAATAGAATACTTATGCTTGTCTGTAGTTGTCCAGACACACATTAAGGCCTTTTGATGTGGCTTAGTGTAAGGACATCAGTGTAAGGATATCAGTGGAGAAAGTGTGAGAGTAGCATTGACTCGTCATCTTTAGTGTCATGAATATGTAATCGATTTGTGTGGAATTAACATTTGCAAGAATAACTACATTAAACATAGCTACCCGGGTTACAGTGTGTGCTGTGAGAGAGAGCGAGAGACAGACAGACAGACAGACCGACAGACCGACAGACCGACGGAGACAGAGAGCGCGAGAGAGAGATAGAGAGAAAGAGAAAGAAGCGCGCGAGAGAGAGAGCAACAATTTCTCCTTTGATAGCAGGGAAGGACGACTGTCAGTTTGTCCCCGTAGTTTCCCCGGTGCGCTCCTGCTGAGGAACATAGTAAACAATGAGACACGGCATTCCTGCACACTGTGCCAGCCGTCAGGGCTAGGAGTCTCTCGGCACTCGTCAATAATGGACAATTGATTCACAAGTGCTATCTTATTTATGTGTCCATCTACTGCTTGTTATGCCTTTTGGGGGCCGGGAATATTCCTCCTTGACTTAGGCCAAGTACAGTGCTCTGACAAGTCAATAGCAATCATGAGCTGGGTGTCTCTGGTCGATGAGCAGCAGGAGGGCTCGCTCTCGGTGTTAACAAGGCGTGTTCTGAAAGGCCACGCTTACCAGGAGCTCAATTCAATGTTATTATTACCACTTCATATCTCCTGCCCTTATTTTGGCGTATTGTTTGCACAAGGTTACCCAGAGAGCCACAGGGCACAGCTGTGGAGCCGTTGGCTAAGGGCCGGGGAGGGACTCAGGAGGCAGGGCGGGTTGTCGACGGGAAGGCTGCTGGTTTGATCCAGGTGTCCCTAAGCAAGACACCCTAAACCAAACGTGATGCGTGTGTATGAATGGGTGATTGTGGGGCACAAATTGTTAAACGCTCAAAGAGGCCGTTGATCATATAAGCGTTATATATGAATGCAGACCATTTAACATTGATAGATGTACAAAGGCCATTCAATATGTTGCACAATTCGGTTCCTCTCTTCTCTTTCATATCGTTTTTTCTTTTGTGATATTTCCGTTCAGAATTATTTTAGCTTGAGGCAATGTTAAACATGCGACGTCATTGACGCACACACAAACACCCCCACACACAAAGATACACCCCCTCACACCATAAGCAAAGGATTCAAATGCTTACTGAAGGGCTTCACATACTGGTGGACACATAACAAAGGGATATCTAACCATGGTTTGATGCTAACTTATGGAAACGATGAACAGGCCTAGCCAGGGACGTGGTCCGTCCCCAGAGATGCATCATCTTAAAGAGGTGTCTCCGAGTGTGTGCAGCGCGGCTCTCTGCTCTGCCTCCTTTAGTGGCTTGCGAGTGGGAGCAAAAGAAGGATAATCCATTCAGTGTAATCATGGCCTGACCTGGCTAATGGAGGCACGCCGCCCTGGGGGCTTCATGTAATCAGGAGCCGGTTAAGAGAAGCAAGGAGGACTGCCTCACTCTTCGCTGCTGATGTCACTGACCTTCCCCCAAGGCCTGCACATGACATACCTTCAGACACACATGCATTCATAGGTACACACACACCAATTCAGAGATAGACACACTCATGCCTTTAGAGGCAAACGCACGCATTCATTGAAACACACACATACATAGACACACAGACACACACATACGTAGACGCACAAACATATATAGACAGACCCACATCCAGAGAAAACCACACACATCAACATACACATGCATGGGGACAAATGCACACATTCATCAACACACACATGCTTAGGGACAAGCGCACACTTTCATATCGACACACACATACAGAGAGACACACACACATATAGTAGACACACACCCAAATACATAGACACACACACATCCAGAGAAACACACACAATTCAGAGAAACACGCATATAGAGAGTCACACACACATACGCATGCATACACATACAGTGTGTGCACTCATCCGTGCAAGGGGTTTACAATATGCGGGAGTGCGACCCCACCAGGACGCCTCCTGTCTCTGCGTCGGACCCCGACAGCACCGGGTGTGTTGTGCTGGAGATCTAGACAGTACTGTCGTTTTTCCGACGTGCGACCACGACCGCCTCAATGCACGGGCTTACCTGGGCTGAAGCCCTAGGACCTACGGTGGTCAGGGGACTATCATGAACTGCAGCCCCCCCCGATCGGCGTAGGCCCAAGACGATGTGATTTTTTGTGGCCTATTATGAGCCGAGAAAAAAGGGGGCCAATAGTGGTAGCTGGGGCCCAGTGGCCACTTGACACCCCAGCCACAGTCGTATATAACCCCCCCCCCCCCCCCCCTCTGTCAGGATTTCTCGTCCAACCCCCCCGTCGACAACGGCAAAATGTCGGAAAATAATTGACAGTACACATCTTCAGTGTAAGATCCCGTCTCAGGGGGCCTACGAAACCTCTAAGCCCCAGGGCCCAATGGCAGGTTAATTCAGGCCTGCGTGCGACGTCCTTGTGGTCAGAGCTAAAGATGTTGCAGGGAAACGTAGAGTTTAATGCTGTTGCCTGGTGTGGAATTTTGCAGTACATAGGGAGTCGCAGAGACGAGACAGAAAAGGTTATCTGGTTCTTGTCTTTTCTGTGTGCTTCTATATATATATATATATATAGGATCCAGGCACAATAAGACATAGAGGTATACACATAAAAATGTGCACACCCACATGCACACACACAAACATAGAGATATACACACACATACAAACATACACACAGACACGCAAACAAAGAATCCCCCCCACACACACACACACACACACACACACACACACACACACACACACACACACACACACACACACACACACACACACAAGATAGAAAGAGAGACAGACACACAAACACACACACAGGGACAAAGCATTCACACTCACAAATACACGCACACATTATATCACATTACAATACATTGCGTGCACACTTATGTGGACACATTCCCGGGGAAAATGCCACGGAGCCGGAGTTACGAGCAGCATGACGGCAGGCTGAACCGTGGAATGTAGTGATGAGACAATGTTCTCGCAATACAGTAGGACGCTTACCGCTACCACACGCACGCACACAACACACACACCAACACCCCACAAAAACACAAACCACACACACGCACAAAACAATCACTGCACCAATGACGGCTGCTGATATGTTTCTACCGTTACGATCCCCTTTGAGCCATTACATTCATCCCCACCCCCCCACCCCCCCCCCCCCCCCCCCCCCCCCCCCGCTCCCCTCCATCTCCTCTTTAATGAACAGTGAAAGGACGGAGGAGTCCGCCACACAGCGGCCCCGATTGCTTTCCAATGAGTCCGACTGCACCGTCCCTCTCTCTCACCTGAGAGCACTTCACAGCCGGTGGAGGTAGCCTCTGTTTTGATATAATGTCACACACACACACACACACACACACACACACACACACACACACACACACACACACACACACACACACACACACACACACACACACACACTGTACACCACTGGGTTAGTGTGTGTGTTTCCATGTATGTGTGTGTGTCCGTGTGTGTGTGTCTGTGGGCGATAGCAGGGGAGAAAAAAAAGGCCCTACATTCGGTCATGGAACCTATTCCAAGTGTGTGTCTGTGTTTCTATGCTTGTGTATGTGTGTACTTGGGTGTAGTTGTGCACGTCTGAGTGTATTTGTGTCTGTGCTTGTGTGCATCTGCCTTTGTTTGTGTGTGTGTGTGTGTGTGTGTTTTTCTGTGTGTTTGTGTATGTGACTCAAGGCTTATGACTATGTGTGTCAAGGTGTATGTGTTTGCTTTTCAGTGTCTGCTTGTACGTCTGCTGGTGTGCTTGTGTGTGTGTGTGTGCATGCGTGCGTGCGTGCGTGCGTGCGTGCGTGCGTGCGTGCGTGCGTGCGTGCGTGCGTGCGTGCGTGCGTGCGTGCGTGCGTGTGTGTGTGTGGGTGTGTGTATGTGTGCATGCGTGCGTGCATATATGTGCGTGACTCAGGGCTTATGTCTATGTGTGTCAAGGCGTACGTGTTTGCGTCTGCTTTTGTGTCTGCTTTTGTGTCTCCTTATGTGTGTGTGTGTGTGCTATCAGTCAGCAGCTGGAGGGCACTGTCCCCTTCTGAGGTCACACGTCACGCGTGTCATCCCGGTTGCTCCGGGTAGCTGCCCCCCCCCCCCCCCCCCCCCTCAGCTGTCAGACTGACGCGGGGCTGAGTGACAGAGGCACACGATTACACAGTGGTGTCACTTTGCACCCGCTGTATTTTAAATACACAAAGGTGTGCAGCACGCAAGAAGTTCTCACCCGCACGCGCTAACACACAAACACACAAATTGCACCCCCATGTATTTTAAATACACAAAGATGTGCAGCACGCAAGAAGTTGTTGACCACACACGCTAACACACAAACGAACACATAAACCAACGCAAACACACAGATATACAAGAAACACAATCACACCCAAACTAACATATTCAAACCCACACACATAAAAAAAATAATCGAATAAGTCTTTGATTGGTGGTTAGAGATTGGTGCGACTTTCTCTGTCTTCTATCTTGCGGGCGTCAGAAGTGACAGCGCTTTTAGTGGCAAGCGGTTTGGGCGAAGACGTGCTACTTTGACGGTACAATAGCTTTTGAGGCCCAAGCATCGGTAGGGTGAGTGTTAAGTGCTGTAGACGTCGCGGGGAAATGTTATAGCCCACTGTGGCATTTTAGATTAAACAGGAAGTCAGTTGGCGAGGCGAGACAGCAAAGGTTACCTGGTTCTTATTTGTGTGCGTCTACAGAAATAGGAGCCAGACATAGTTCAAACTATTCCTCATAGTTATATCATCATCATATAGAATATACCTTCCTTCTGCCTTTTCTTAACATAAGAACATTAGTTTCAATAAATGACATTATATACTAATATACTGAAACTGTTTTTTTATGCGTGCATCATTAAAAAGGAGATAAGCGCAGCTTTTCCCCTTATCATTTTTATTTGGCTGCGTCTCAGAATCTGATGGCTAATGAGAGTTTCAGGGCCCAGTCTGACTCTGTGTTGTTGTGTATCTGACAAATGAAAAGCTTGAATATTAATAACAACCAAACTATCGAGGATATTGCTACATATTCTGATTTCACGGTAATTTCATATCACAAGCCAATATCTTGCTGTGGCTTCTGAAAGACAGTGATTGCGTTACGATACCGATGATGAAGATTTACACCCACAATCGAATAGATCACAATCTCCTACCGAGTCCCCGCGACGAGGAGTTTGCTAAGTGAACTTTAAACAACAATCCGTGGCAGTGCATCACGGCTGCGCGTCAACGCCGGGGCACCGCAAGGCTGTCCCTGCGCACCGCTTTTAAATGAAATAAGAGAGCATTTACTGCCTCGCTCCTCCGTCTGCCGCGCCTCTCCTTCTAGTTCTGCGTGTGCGTCCCCGGGCCGCTATTAGCAGCAGATCCCGGGAGCGTCGCGGGACGCGCTTCGGCAGGCGAGCGGACGACGCGCCGATGCATCAAAAAGGCGCTCGCCGTCGGAATGAGATTGTAATTCTCCCGTGGCCCCGTGGGCGGGGGAGGGTTGATGGGGGAGGGAGGGAGGGAGGGAGGGATGGATGAGGGGCGGGGGGGAGAGTGATGGGGAACGATGGCTCGTTGGCGCTTGATTACCGGCTGCCGACGAGGGATGGGCTGCTTCTCCCCGGAAGCAAGTCGACGCTCCGGAAAAAAACAACATAAATAAAAACATCATTCCTGGGCGGTATGTGGTTCCAAAGAAGATTATGGGGTGTGGATGAGTGATATGATTAGGGGCTTTGTGGGATGTTCTTCAATCTGCATGAATGCACGTCCTTGGGGGAATGGGAAGGGGGTCGGCGGGGGGGGATTACATTGTGTGTGGCATACCCCCCTCGAAAGCCCCCCACCGAAGAAGCCAACGCAGCCTTCAAACATCCTTCGTCAGAGCCAGATACTCTTGTCTGCGTGTACATGAGGTGCGAGAACATGCGTGTCCAAATACAGCGAAATGATGACTGCATATACATATACTCTGTAAACACGCACACATGCATGCACTCTGTGGACAAATACATGCATGCACACGCAGGTACGCATGCATGCGTGTGTGTTTGTACATGCGCTGCTGTGAGTTGTGTTGGATCGGCATGATTCTGGACAGGGGAACTGTACATTTCCATAATCCGAGAGGGAGGGTTGGTGTATAATGCGTGATGGGGTGGTGCTAACAGGGAGTGATGGTTCCCATTGTGATTGACGTGTGATGACCTTCGGCTGATGTTGACAGCAAGTACAAGTTTCCCCCCCCTGGATTTATGTGAGGAAGATAGAAGTTCAATATTGGTGTGAGAGAGAGAGAGAGAGAGAGAGAGAGAGAGAGAGAGAGAGAGAGAGAGAGAGAGAGAGAGAGAGAGAGAGAGAGACTACCTCTCTTGATATGGACTCAAATAAATTGGAAGTGGTGACAAATTGGGTACTATTGGAATAACTGTGGAAAAATTTGAGCCTAGTTTCATTATTGAAAAAGCTTTTTGAAAGGTATTTTTTTTTACAGTCAATTTACATTGCATCAAATCACTGTGGAACTCCTGGGATCATTGAATGGAAGTGAGTTGAAATGAAACCTCAAATAATAGAGACATGTATTCTTTACATGAGAATAAAAACACATACAATATCCTCTCTCTCGCTGCAATGCTGCTGCAGAATCCAAATCCCCTCTGTCTGTCATTTCTCTCTCATTGACTCCCTGTCTGCCATGCGTCTCTCCCATGCAGAGTGCACAGCTTCAGAGACACGCGCTAATCTGCCACCATGGCCTGGATAACATGCCCGACCCCACAGATTCTCTCTTCTCTGCCCCTCTTTCCCAGCGCCCTGCCATTTCCACATGTGCTGTCTTTATTTAAAACGCCTGACACTCCCTTTGTCTCTGTCACACTCTCTCTCTCTCTCTCGTTCTCTCTCTCCCTCCAGCCCACTTTTTCCGAGGCTCTCTCGACCGTCCTTCCCCGTGCGACACTCACTCTGACGGCCAGAGACATGAACCCCTCCCCCCCCCCCTTTCAATTGGTCCCACCATCCTGCTTTTTTTCTTCTTCTTCTTCTACAAACACACACACACACACACACACACACACACACACACACACACACACACACACACACACACACACACACACACACACACACACACACACACACACACACACACACCCACACACACACACACATACGCACGCACCCACAGACGCATGCTATTTCTCCGAGTCCTCCAGAGAGTCTGGAAGACGGGGGGGGCTTATTGAGATGAAGCATGGGGCCTTGAGGGTGACAGCGTGGGCATGATTGTCTGCCCTGCCAGCCTCCTCCCCTTGCCTGACCCTTCGGAGAGCCGGCACCGTGGAGCGTGGCTGACGTGTGGAAGGGGGGGGGGGGGGGGGCGGAGAACAGAGCGAGCGCCACAGAGCCATTTCAATTTGTATGCCTTTTTTGCGATTCATCGATGGAGTGTGTCTGGAGCGAGCGCTCAGTTCCGCTCCGTCCCAGGAGACCAAAAAACTACTTCCTGTCCCGGTTTCCCGCTGCGATTGGAGCGGCGCTTTTAATACCCGCCATTACCTCTGACTCAGCATCGAGTGTGCGGATGGAATGGACTGATTCACAGGTGGGGCCTCCTTCCCAAATGTCCCCCGTGTCGTATTTTATTTATTGAAAAAGGATCATTCTGATTGGGTGCTCACACCTTCCAGCCCGGATGGATGGGGGTCCTTGAAAAGCTCAATTCACAATTCACCCTTATAACTCAAAGCTAGAGATCTGATCAAAGATATGAAAGCTGTAAAAACAAACAGAAAAAAACACTGACGACTCAAGTCTGAATCCCTCACAGTATTGTCTTGGATGAACCCGCCGCGAACAGCGTAGCAGACGACGAGCCCGAGGATTTTTATATACGTGTGAACTTGTAAACTTCTGACAGCACCGCATATTCCGCGATATTCAATAAAGGCTTAGAGGGCGAGAGACAGTGCGAAAGAGCGAGGGATCGAGGCAAGACGTGACTGAGAGTCAAATAGAAAAATTGTCGCGCACGCGGAAGGCCGTCCGTTATCCGTGATGCACTGCTGGTGTGCACTGTGTCGTGTTACAGAGGGGCGCCTCAGCGAGCATTGGGCGGTCGCGGGGGCGTGATTGCGTTACAGGAGACAGAGATGAGTCAGGCAAGAGCCACACAGGCACATTAACACACAGATGAGCAGAAAGCGATGGAGGGTACGTCGGCGGGCTTTTAGAGAGAATACGGGCGCGGAGGAGGGGGGGGGGGGGGGGATAATGGTTATCCCCTCGCCCCCCTCCCACTATTCTCTCTAATAGCCTGTCATTGCAATACCATGAAGGCTGAGGAAGAAGGAAAAAAAAAAGAAAGGGGCCATTTCAAAGAGGAATGGATGGGGAGGAGAGGCGTGGAGGAATACAGGGGAGGAGGAAAAAAGGGAAAAAACAAACAGTGTTGTGAACTAGAGAAAGAAACAGAGCCGCGAGCCGAGTGAAATGTAGTGTTGTCGTTGAGAATATAGCCACGCTGGGTAATAGGATTCTGATGCCACGGCCGTTACCTTCTGTCGCGAAGGGCTTCGCTGGGAGACTAACATGGGAGGGCGCAAAAGGTTCTCTCCCCGCCGCCGAGAAAACTAGGTCGGGCAGGGCTATGAAACCCGGTCGAATAAACAACGCCACACAGACAGTTTAATGTCACAAAGTGGCAGCGGGGGGCAGAGGCTGGGCGTCGAGTAAAAAATAAAATGGATGGACGATTCCAGCAGCAAGGCTGTAGCAACGGTCCGACAAAAGAGAAACCCTGCGTCAGAGCACATGCAAGTGGACCTGGATGGCCGTTCAATAATCAAGTACTACTTTCAAATCATCCAAGTGGCGTTCCCGCGGATACAATACAGGAGGACTCTGTTTCGGCCTCCTGATTCTGATAAGCTTTGAGTGGACCCACTGTTACTTGACTCTTGTCACTCATTTGATCAGAAACACAGCTCAATGACCGGTGTGACATGTGATGTGAATTGTATTTTAGCATAGCATTAGCATGTTGAGCACTGAGATGAAATGGGCGTACGTGCGCACACTCAAATGTGTGCACTGGACTCGGAACACCGAAGGTGGTGGTAACATGAGCTCATAAACATATGATTACTAACAATATTATTGCTAACAATTGCATTTGCTTAACCAAGATAAACTTGCGTTGATGGAACAGTAATGGGGTGTATCATTAACATGCTGTGAATCCACCATTAGTGACTTCCGTTTCACACACACGCACAGACACACAGACACAGACACAGACACAGACACAGACACACACACACACACACACACACACACACACACACACACACACACACACACACACACACACACACACACAAATGAACAGTTACCTCACTCTTCCCGCAGTAGGAGACATTAAAAGCAATGTTGTCATTACAACAAGTCAATTTCCCAACAGAAAACGCTGTTATCAAGATTTTTTTGCAGCATCCATCCCTCCCTCCCTCCCTCCCTCCCTCCCTCCCTCCCTCCCTCCCTCAGTTTGCTTGAGGCCATTTATTTTCCATCTCACTCCCACTTTTCCTACGTACCCATTTGTTCTCTCTCTCTGCACTTCCTGAAGCTCTCTCTCTCCCTTTATTTTCACTGTGCCGCCCGCCTATTGTTGCTTTCAAATGCAGTCGTGAAATTGAGGCATTCTAAACATACATAAAGGCAGCCGATAACACTTTCTTTTTGTATCGGACGTCTAACAGATGGAGAGTGACACAGCACAAAAAAAACAACTGACCTTATCTACGCTATTCCTCAGACTGTGCGATGATGGTGTATAGTTTTCCACTCCATCAATTACGACCGAAACCCCCCCAAAAATCGGTGAACCGACACAGTAAACACCGACTCTGGTCCCAAGTCGAATTACAATAAAACGGTAGCAGGGAGCGCGTAAAGGAAACAGCCTCGGCCGTCCTATTCTCTGTTCTGCCGCGTGAACAGCGATTGTTGAAATGCATCAAACGGAGAAGAAAATAAAGAAAAAAGACGGTTCCGCTCTTGCGCCATGAGACATACTGTACATCCAGGCCCATAAAACACAAAGAAAAGTCAGAACTTTCCCATCAAGCAAACTTGTGTTAGACTCGGTTGAGACCAGGCGGGCCAGCCATGGATTTTTTGCTTCAGTTTGAAAATACCTTTCTTAACGTTTCGTCTTCCACAGAGGCACTGAATAAAATCCACCGAAGCCGTCCTTAATGGCACAACGGTTGATAAAAATAATGGTTTCAGTGATGTGACGTTGCTGCTGTCGCCGTTCGGTTTCCTGTTGGTATTGAAGCACTAAAGAGACGACAGAGCGCGGCGGGAGGCCGGTTGATATCTCATTTGTTAGTGTAAACAAACATACTCGGTTGAAACCCTCCGGTGTCTGTCCCTCCCTATTAGCTTGTGAGACACATTAGTGCTTGGTAATGAAATTAAAAAGAACAACCCTAAACACCCACACACAGACAGACCCAGTGATATTCCTTCCATAAACCTACCTACCCCGGAAACCTCCTTCTAAAGGCATATATTGAATAGATTTTGACTCAAACGAAATGAAAGAAACACTATAAATAACGTGTGACGCAATTGTAGCAATCATTCACAAAGAAAGTTTAATCATATATTGCATGTACAATAATGACATTTATTAACCATCTCAAGGAATATTAATCATTTCCCCCATGTATAATTTCCTTTTGTGTGTTATTTAATTCAACAAGAACTCGGCTTTCAGTTCACACACAACCCCGAGCTCACCTCAATAACATGCATGCGTCTGATGGATTTTCTTTTGCATTAAATAATGATAAATTCCATAAGCTAATAAATGAACCTGTGGCCGTCAAAGCAGTTGCTCATTAAAAGCCGGCCCATGCGTCATGATGTCATATCGAGAATAGATGAGGAGGAAAAGGGGAGGTGGGGGTTGCAAGACAACTTCTATGTTCACAGAGTTTGTTCCAGTGTATAAAAGTATACTGCACAATCCAAATTCAATGTTTTTAACTAGCTTCAAATGCTGTCACACTTTCCAAGTCAAGTTTGAATGCTTTATACTAGCTGAAAGCACCCTGACCCTGTCAAAAAGTCTCTATCTCTCCCTCTCTCCCTCTCTCTCTCGGTCTCCCTCTCTGTCTCCCTCTCTGTCTCCCTCTCCGTCTCCCTCTCTGTGTTTTTGGGTAGTTGTTAAAGAAATTGCATGTAGGGCACTTTCCTGCAGAAGGGAGCATTCGCATTAATACCTTGGATGGCTGGCTGAAATATTGAAATCCTGTTATTGCAGGCGCATGTAAATTGCTCGGCACGTCGTAACATAAATCCGGTTGGAACTATAATTTGCTTCTTTTCATTTCTGCGTTTTTGTGGCCACCCTTTTATCTCCCCCTCACCTTGACGCAAATCAGAAAGAATTGTATTCTTGCAACTCCTTAGCTATTGTTCACTGGAGTATGGAGAACCCTGCACTGCGCACGTGTGTGTGAGTGTGTGTGTGTGTGTGTGTGCGGGGGGGCGGGGGCGCTTGCTTGTTTGTGTGCAAGCAAGAGGTGTGTGCTGTTGCCCCTCCACAAGCAGAGCCTGTCCCCCCTCGCCCACCTCTCTCGTCGGCTCGCGGCATCATCCATCACTCTGGTCGCTTCAACGGGCCCATGCCTCACCCCATCCACCCCAACTACCATCACCCCACCCTTAACCCCCCGTGCGTCCACCCCCCCCCCCCCCCCCCCTCTGTCTTCTTCCCACTGACCCACCTTAAATCCCTTTTCTTCCTCCATCTCTTCACACCGTCCTCCCCTCTCAACGCTCTCTCTTTCTCGCTCTGCCTCTCTCGCTCTCTCTCTCACGTGGTCTCAGCTGTTGCGCACTCATCCCAGCCTTCTACTCATCCGACCCCCCCCCCCCCCCCCCCCCGCTCCAGAGTGCTGTGGTGCAGAGCGGAGGGCTGATGAAAGGAGGGTGGAGGCGGGCGGGCGGGGGGGGATACAGAGAGCTTGTCCTCCCCAGGGTCAGGTGCCTGTGTCAGGGGAGCCAACTGACCACGGCGGCCTGCCCACACAGCTAGAAAATTAAAGGCCTTGTAGGGGTGAGGGACCTTGGGGACTCTGTGTGTGTGTGTGTGTGTGTGTGTGTTTGTGTGTGTGTGTTTGTTTCTGTGTGTGTTTGCCCCTCTCACTCTCTCTGTCTCTGTGTGTGTGTGTGTGTGTGTGTGTGTGTGTGTGTGTGTGTGTGTGTGTGTGTGTGTGTGTGTGTGTGTGTGTGTGTGTGTGTGTGTGTGTGTGTGTGTGTGTGTGTGTGTGTGTTGATGTGTGTGTGTGTGTGTTTCTGTGTTTCTGTGTGTGTTTGCCCCTCTCACTCTCTCTGTCTGTGTGTGTGTGGGCGTGCTAATGTCATAACACATTCAACATTCAACATGCTGTTCCTCAAACTATTGGGTTAATGAGTACCAAAGCACACAGCCAACTGCCCCCCTCCTCTCCCCCTCACCTCCATCTTCCTCCTCCTCCTCCTCCTCCTCCTCCCCCTGCCCCTCTCCTCTTGTTCCACATCTGACTGCTGGTGCCAAGCCTGAATCAACATGCCAGTTTTTTTTTTTTTAAACAAGAATAATCACTAGTGGAAGAAAAAAAAAAAAAGGAAAGGCGATCAAGCGATGGAAAGGCGGAGGCCTTCCCGCTGAGACTTCAGTCGGACCGTTCCTCACAAGCCGTCCTCTGTTCCCGTGGCTTTTCCCATGTCCTTGCATTATCAAGGTCAGGCATCAAGCGCTCATCAGCCAGGGTGTTTAAATCACAAAGACAGGCCCGCGCGTCGGTTATCGTAGGGGACCATCCCGTCACGATGCGCAGGATGGGTTTCATTCATGCCAACGGTTGCCGCTGCAGAAAGGACGGTCTCACCGTTTCAAACCAGATCTACACTGAACAATCGAGTTGTTGTGAACCGCAAAACACATTAGGATTCAGGTAAATAATAAAGAAGGCAGAAAGCATTCAGCTGCAATGTGTCGGTCCGTCTATTTGACAGTGTAGAAGATGTAGCTCTTAGGATGCATCTGCACTGCAATCACCTCACACTGTTAAGTAATTGCTGATCCTTTTACGTATGAATTCATGGATCGTTTCCGACAAGAGTCTAATAATACCATCTCACTCTTTCCACACGTTATGTCTGATCAATCTGCTCTCAAACAAAGTGGAACCATATGTTGGTGTAACAAACGTATTGTAATCGAAAGGGAATCGGACTTGGTCCAAAACATATGACCAAGGGCTGGCAAGAGTTGAACTCCAAGTGGTAGGTTGTGGCAGTACAACCCAGTCTCACGGAAATCACGTCACGTCACGTCATTTAATCTATTCATTTGTGATCTGGGACACGTAATTTAAAAATGTTCGTGCCAAAAGCACAAATTTCAAACTCATTATAAAAAGAAGAGATGAAGCAGCTATCTTTTTTTCCGTCGCGGTTTGCCTACAGAGCAGCGCACCTGCATTAAATATATCCGTGAATCGTCACAAATTCTCAGAATCAAAGGTGAAAGTAGAAACGGGTGGCCAAAAGCAGTCATATTGTTAGAAATGTGTTTTTCGGCACGAAAAAATTGAAATGACGTGTCCTAGATCACGAATGAATAGATTAAACGACGTGACAGTGTCACGTATTTCCGTGAGACTGTGTTGGGTAGTAAAGCAGAACAGACAGAGAGGCTGGTGGATGGAGTTGAACCACGCGCTTTTAATGGGTTGTAATAGCTGCATTGTCTATTTCCTTTTATCGTCCGTGTCCGTGTCCCGTACAAAAACAAACCTATAAATTGCTTCATTAATGGCTCAGATCGAATATGTCCCGTGTACACTTTGAAGACACCCACACAAGAACACACAGAGTGTACCTCGCCTATCATGACAAATGCCACGCCATAACAACGTCTCCATTTACTTTGGCGGGAACACACCATCAATATTTATTTGGCGATTGTTAAAAAGTGACTCACAGGGCTGTGGACAGATGAGACAATTACACTGTAAACGCCTGACAAGTGGCATCTAATGACTCACACAAACGGACACGCACGCGCGACAAACAACCAAACACGGAAAAGAAAGCAACGAGAATCCATTCGCAAGGATGTTCACACACAGACACAAGTAAAGTCCCCGCAAACCACGGCACTGTAGGAGGACCAGATGCTACCCTTCCTCATGGACACACACACACACACACACACACACACACACACACACACACACACACACACACACACACACACACACACACACACACACACACACACACACACACACACACACTTGTTTCAACAGTTAGAGACACTCATTTAGTCCCACAGCAGAGAGGGGGAGTTATAAAACGACTTCCCTCCGACTTTCCATCTCCGACCTCCGTCGGGGTCGGTGGAGCCGCAGCCCCTGAAGGTCAGGGCTGATAATCAGCCGCGTGCCCCGCGTCGGTTCATTAGCACCTCCCAGGGTAACGTCCCCGCTTGGGCTGCCCCTGTTGTGGCACTAATCTCCCCGCGCCCTCGACTCCTGCAGTAATCCTACCACTGTTAAAACCGCCTCTGGTCGTGTGATCCCCCTCACGCACACACGCACGCACACACATATATGACTAGATAACTACTGGAGCAATCTTGTTTTTCTGATTTACCTGTTTACTGATATGTAAAGAAAATAATTTCCTCCTGAAACCTGTCCACAATTCAGAAGTTTGAAGAACAACATTGCAGTCATCATCAGTTTCAAGCTTTATCCATTTTCATGGTTTTTCCCTACCCTATAATATATATTTTTTTATTACCTTTCAATTTTTTTATCCATCATCTTTATATTTGTATTATGTCTGCAATTTCCTTCTCATCTACTCACTCAAATGAGTTGTGCCAAAGGGGAATCCTTAAGGACACACACCCACTCACACACGAATGCATTATGGCCTTTGGCTATGTGTCATTAAACAGGGACTAGTCTATGTTTTGCGTGGGTTTCCAATCCTGTTCATCCCATGGGGAACACTAGCTATGGTATTGCTCCTTTCAATTTATTCCATACATTTATAGACTCGTCCGCTCAGCAGTCAAAATACACTATGGTCACTGTGTGTGTGTGTGTGTGTGTGCTTGTGCGTGTGTGTGAAATCATCAGCCAGGAACATAATGCAGAGATCTTTGAGTGTGGAAAGGACAGAAAGAAATTAATAAACACAGAGTGCTCTGCATAAGTATTATCCATTATTCAAGGTTATGATTCAATAATAAAGTAGTGAGGCTTTATCGTTGCACATCGTATACGTTGAGGGAAATGAGGTCATCCCTAGGCACGGGCACACTCATACATACATGGGTGAACACACTTCACTCAGAGGTTGAACACAATGGATTGTTTGCGTTAGCCTTGTGTTCGCATAGCCACTAGGATGAGTACATATGTTCAAGCCCACGATCTGAGAGTTTCGCTTTGACGCCAACTGCTCAGCTGCCTTTCTGAAAAAAGAATGTCTCTATGTGGACGCAGTTTGTTTTGCTTTTGTTTCTTGTGTTGGTTTAAATTTAAATATAAAATCATAGTTTTTTGTATATTGTAAGTGCACATGTGCACACTCAGGTGAAAATGTTTAGGTGTCTGCGTGTGTGTGTGTGTGTGTGTGTGTGTGTGTGTGTGTGTGTGTGTGTGTGTGTGTGTGTGTGTGTGTGTGTGTGTGTGTGTGTGTGTGTGTGTGTGTGTGTGTGTGTGTGTGTGTGTGTGTGCGTGCGTGAGCTCTCTCATGAGTACTCCCTTTTTGTGTTATTCAAAAAAAAGAAAAGAGGAGATTGACAGCAAACAATAATAAAAATAACAACAACTGGAACGCTGGCCGCACTTGTCATGCACACAAACACGGAAACAAACACACACACAGCTTATCGGTTCATCCAAATGGGAGTGAGACAGGGAAGGTCAGAGAGGGAGAGGGAGAGGGAGGGAGGGAGGGAGAGAGAGAGAGAGAGACAGAGAGACATGCTGATAGCTGGAATGAAAAGTAGGAGAATGTTGTTTCCTGGAGAGGGGAGAGGAGGGTGGAGAGAGAGGGGTGTTACAGAGAAGAGGGGAGAAGGTGTGTGTTGGGGACAGAGATTGATGAGAAGTGACAGAGTAGACAGAATAGGAGGAGAACATGGGGAAAATGGAATGGAGAGAAGGAACGGACAGAGAGAGGGAGGAAGTGTGTGTGTGTGTGTGTGTGTGTGTGTGTGTGTGTGTGTGTGTGTGTGTGTGTGTGTGTGTGTGTGTGTGTGTGTGTGTGTGTGTGTGTGTGTGTGTGTGTGAGGGTGTGGGTGTGTGTGTGCATGTGGGGAGGGGGGGCAGATTAGTTTGTTTGCTCTCGCTTCCTCCCTCGCTTTGTCTCACTCTGACACAAAGAGATTCGTCAGTAGTAAATGTCCCAGGAAGCCTTGAATCACACAGCACAAAAAGTACTGGCCATTCACACACAAACACATACACACAGCCCCTAATAGGATTTTAGCACTGTACATCTTTTTTCTCCGTCCTTCTTTTCTTTCTTTCACGGTGAGAGAAAAGTACATAACGGCACACATAAACAGGCCGCCATATGTATCGGGCGGCGAGATAAGCGAAATGGAAAACTAGAAACGACTCAACACGAGAAAGGTATCTATTTTTATAATATAGTCTGCCGCTCTGCACACCTGAGAGTGTGTGTCTGTGTGTGTGTCAGTGTTTTTTCAGGGAGCTTTCCTCTCTCTGCTGTCGCTTTGACCCCGGTCTACCAGGGATGACGTGGATTAAGTGTCATATAATATTACAAGTGGTTGACTTTCATATTTCCACACTAGATCAAACACTTTCTTGGTGTCGTGTGCCTCGGGGCCATGGTTTAGGTACCATTGACGAGTAGGTCTGGTGTTTGTGTTGTGAATACCTTTGACCATGTTCAATGGCTGGGTGGGTGTCTGCATTTGTGTGAATGTGTTTGTGTGTATGGGTGTGTGTCTTCATGTGTGTATTTAATTTTTGTTCATGTGTATGTGCGTGTCATTAAGTGTGTGTGTGTGTGTGTGTGTGTGTGTGCAAATCCACACATCTGCACTTCTCTGCATATCTGTAAACGTGTGTGTACCTTCAATTATGTGGCTGTGTATGCCTGCATGTTTATGCGTGCGTGTACGTGTTTGCCTCGGTCTAAACTTGTCTGTAGATATATAAACTGTGTGTGTGTGTGTGTGTGTGTGTGTGTGTGTGTGTGTGTGTGTGTGTGTGTGTGTGTGTGTGTGTGTGTGTGTGTGTGTGTGTGTTTGTGTGTGTGTGTGTGTATGTGTGTATGTGTGTATATGTATATGTATGTGTATGTGTTATTTGCGTGCTTGTAGATGTTGGCAGCAGTGTAGTACACACACTTGTTTGAGAGTTAGTTATTTAATTGCCCTTTTAAAAGAAACAACCTGTTCTCTGGCTAAGTTGGTAAGTTAACTGTGGAAAAAGGAAAGTAAAGCCTATGGTTTAAAAAGCTAATTGTGCTGTCCTCAGGTTGACAAGGCACACATTGCTCGATACGAAGCCATTAGCAAAATACTCAAACCAAGTGTGTCCTATTATGCGTGCAGATAATAAGACTACTTTCTATAACACCTCCCGC
>NC_079434.1:14956300-15016300 GCF_026213295.1 Gadus chalcogrammus | reverse complement strand
ACAACAAACAAGCAGACACACATTCACTCACTCACTCTAAAACACACACACACACACACACACACACACACACACACACACACACACACACACACACACACACACACACACACACACACACACACACACACACACACACACACACACACACACAATTCCACCACCTGACAAGCAGACATATATATAGAGGGATTGGATATGAAGGATTTGTATACAAAGGTAAAGCACTATTCCCATGTCACTTTGCTCCAATCAGTAGTCTCCCCCGCTCCCATCCCAGGCTCCGTTTAACGCATGAAGGCCATCCAGACAGACCCCAAACAATCCAATTCACCATCCAATCTGGGCCATTTCATCCTAGGCCACCACCCGGACCAAATCCCGAGGCCCCCCACCGGCCCAACCGGGGTCCGAGGTGAATCAATCTTGTCCAATGCAAATCGAATACATCACAGGCAACGCAGCACACCGCTTTCAGCTTTCCTCGCATCCCTCGTACCTGCCCACCTGCTTAACCTTGGCATCTCATTTACAGCCGCCGCAGCACTTAGAGTGAGAAGAGCAGGCGTGTTGGAGGATAGCAAACAGCAACGCACGCCATAAGGTCTAAACTGTTCCTGTCTGATCGTTTTAAGGAGACACACTTCACCCGCGGTTTGATGGGAGAGAGACAGAGAGGGAGAGAGAGAGACAGAGAGACAGAGAGAGACATACAGAGGGAGAGATACAGAGATACAGCGAGACAGCGGGACAGAGAGACACAGACACAGAGAGAGAGAGACAGAGAGACAGAGAGACAGAGATGGAGAGAGAGAGAGAGAGAGAGAGAGAGAGAGACAGAGAGACGGAAAAGCCAAAACGAGAAGAGAGAGAGAGAGATGACAAGCGGCAGTCGAGAGACGCGCCGATTGGCTTCTCTGGGTACTCTTTTGTAAGAGGGATCCCACAGCCACTGCCTCAAACCTCGCCGCACAGCAGAGCCATGGGGATCGAGGCGGGGGAGAAGAAAGAAGACTCTCCGATTCGCTTATTGAGCCTCCGATTGCTCTGTCGGGGCTGTCCTGACAGATGCATCCTGGGAGATGCGTGAAGCTCTCGGGCCATCCCTGTAGGATAAGGGGGTGTGCTGTGAGCACGTCCCGAGAGTACAGGCAGGGGAAGAGACTAGAAAACAACTCCTGACCCGCAGCGAACGGCACGATGGAGTAAACCCCCCTGTAGTGATATACTCCACTGGCGGAGAATCCACTCCTTAAAGGTCTGCCTGGTTCTTCATAATATTGGCCTGATCCACATGCGACTGTGAATTACTGCTGAGTTCATATCGTGGAAGAACATAATTAAAGGGAAACTCACCTCACTACATGTGTAGCGCCGTGTTATATACGCCATAGGTGGCGCCAAAGAGAACGAAACAGATAACTAACGGATTGCAGCTTTAACAGCATTTCAATGAGATATAACTGTTAATAAAAGCTAACATGGAAATTAACTAGCCAACGAGATGCTAAATAAACAAAGAAAACCTTCTTGTTGGCATTGTATCAGGAGAAAGAAGTAGTAGTAGCATAGTGCCGTTCGCGTGTACCTAAAGTATTGTGCTGTTGTTCGGCAGGACTGGCTGAGCGTGGTTGTAGCTAGATGAGAAACACCTGCAGCTGGTTGGGGGCTACTTTCAGTGGATACCCGGCACATCCCACACCTCATTTCTCACTACTTCGCTCACACGGTGCACGGCAGACTCTTCGACCCACAAACCATTAGCTAGGTTCGGAATTTGTCGTGCTTTTAAAGAGCAAATCATTTGAATGCTTACAGAATTAGTTCTGGTCGTTTGTCCAACCACAGCCAGGGTTTAACAGTTCATAAACCCAAATCACACCTTAATGTTATAAACGTTAACCGGCTTAACACACACACGCATGCGCACGCACACGCACACGCACACACACACACACACACACACACACACACACACACACACAGAGACACACAGAAGCAGAGGGGCCTACCTGGGGTGTTGAGGAGTCTGGAAGTACGACAGCTGTAGGATATGTGTTGCTCGCAGTGCTCTGCGCTCGTGGTTATAGCCGTCACCTGACAAGACATTCACAATACATCATTACTGCGTGGGGTTGATCTGAGTTTGCATTCATCAGATGGCTGATGGTTATTCATGTGCACTGGCAGGTTGTGAGGATTGGAGTGGTCAGGTGACTTAGAGACTGGGGGTCAAAAGGTGAACAGGTGTTTACGATGTGAACAGGTGTACTGAGATGCTGCCGACGTGAATCATTCGGACACTTCTATGTATGATGTATATTGTCGTTGTTTGGAAATTGTGCGATTTTTTCCTCATCATTTGAAAATCATGCTTCCTTCTGAATACCAATTTCTTTGTCTATATATAATAAAATATGGATGTTAAATGTCCTTTATGTCTTAAGGAAGCGATTTCCAGTGAGATTTTTCATATTGCAGTCCCATCCATTTGTTGCTTTTGTCATTACTTTCTTTAGTTGACATTATATTATTACCGGCATTAATAAGCAAACCGTGAAGAAAATATTATCCTGTAAAACTCCATAACATGATTTGTCATGCTTTTGAGCTTGTTTGTGGGCATACCTTTGTGTGCGTATGTGTGTTTGTATTCTTGCCTGTGTGCTTACATTAATATCTTGTGTGTGTGTGTGTGTGCGTGTGTGTACGTGTGAGTGTGTATTTTTGGGTATGTATGTTTGTGTGTGGGTACGTATGTGTCTGCATGTGTGTGTGTGTTTACGTGTGTGTGTGTGTGTGTGTGTGTGTTACCTGGTCCATAGAAGCGCTGTAGTTAACCTGAAGGACTGTCCGTCTGTCTCTGCTGGAACCCATCACAGTGGTCTGGGCTGGCAGGTTGTTCATCACCGTGGTCCAAACTTTGTCCTCTACACACACACACACACACACACACACACACACACACACACACACACACACACACACACACACACACACACACACACACACACACACACACACACACACACACACACACACACACTAGCGGTTAAACCTTCATGCAGGATATATACTTTTATGGTAGAAGCCAGAGAGAGAGAAGGAGGGAGAGAGAGAGAGAGAGAGAAACATAAAGAGTCTGACACACAGACACACAGATTCACAAACCTCTCCTCATGTGTGTCTGTGTGTGTCAATAAATGAAGCGGCATAACGTTTCACGGTTGATTCCCTTGTTGCGGAAAGGTCAGTGATGTGGGTTGGTGCATTCCTCAAAATTGTTGTTTGCTGTGTGTGTGTGTGCGTGTGTGGGTGTGTGGGGCGTGTGTGTATGTATGTGTGTGTGTGTGTGTGTGTGGGGCGTGTGTGTGTGTGTATTTGTGTGTGTGTGTGCGGCGTGTGTGTGTGTGTGTGTGCAACAATAAACTATGAAAGTTGTTGATTGTGAGAAAGCGTGTCTGTGTGCTGTATCTATCTCCTGTGTGTGTGTGTGTGTGTGTGTGTGTGTGTGTGTGTGTGTGTGTGTGTGTGTGTGTGTGTGTGTGTGTGTGTGTGTTGCCATGACAACCTGCAGGCCTGGCGGGTTTAAGACCGGCCAGGTTTGCAGGTTAAGGACCGGGGCTGGAGAGCATTCTCTCCCACTGAGATCAAAGTGACTGCGATACCACCTGCCCCAACGCACACAAACACACACACAAACAGTCACACAAACACACACACACCATAAAACAAATACACACATACACACAAACAAATGATATACACACACATGCACATACTGTGAAACAAACTCCCATTACGTCACACACACACACACAGACACACAAAAACACACACATACAATGTTATAAATAACCTAAAACTCTCACACGACTGTCAGACAAATGAAGACACACACACACACACACACACACACACACACGCACACGCACACGCACACGCGCACGCACACGCGCGGGGCACGCCTTCACACACCTGTCATGTTGCAGTTGACCTTAAAGGGGCCGAGGGGCCCGCTCCCATCGGGGTCCACCCAGTAGGTGTCAGAGGATCTGCCAAGGTGCTTGTAGGCCTCACACGAAGGCTCATAGATAGCTGGGGGGAGAGAGAGTAAGAGAAGGGAGAGAGAGAGAGGGAGAGGGAGGGAGGGAGTGATGGGGAGGAGAGGGAGAGAGAGAGAGAGAGAGAGAGAAGGAAAGAGACAATGACAGAGATAGAGAGAGATAGAGGGATAGAGGGAGAGATTGAGAGAGAAAGTACCAAGAAAGAGAAAGAGGGAGACATAGAGGGAGAGAGAGAGACAGAGAGAGAGAGAGAGAGATAGAGTGAGAGAGGGAGAGATAGAGAGAGAAAGCAGGCGAGAAAGAGAAAGAAAGAGAAAGAGCGAAAGTGAAAGCGTATGAGAGAGAGAGAGACAGAGAGAGAAATAAAAGTGAGGTAAACACATGAGAAATAAAGAATAAACGAAAAGCTTCGATCCAAAGCCGAGCCTGAAACCAAGTGTTTATCCCGATGCGAAGGACTCTCCCGTCTGCGTCCGCGTAACGCAGCCTCCGCTCTGACTAGTTTGAAGGACGCCATCCATTTATCCTTTTGCAACCCTGATTGCCTTCTGTCCCACACTACCTTCCGCACACTCCGGACGAGAGAAACGTTTAAAGGATACGGCGACGGGAACACAAACCGCATCACCCTTGCGCCACTGTATTTAACATCTTGAATATGTTTGTCAAATGTAAAACCGTACCAGGCTTTCTGAGACCAAGGCTCTCAGACGAGGGAGTGTAGTAAGGAGGAGGAGGAAGGATAAATAATCCTGGTTTTCTGTGCATCGAAAATAAAAAAGATGGGGCCTCCTGGGTTGAGATGCAATATTGAAGGCCACAGTGGACAGGAGGAACTGGGGATCGAACTAGCAACCTTCCGGTTACAAGACAACTGCACTACCTCCTGAGCTAACCCGTTCATGAACCATGAACTATTGAATTTGTTTACGTCGTAGTTGTCTGTCTTGTGTGTGATACACATCTTTCGATATATACCTGTGTGTGTGTGTGTGTGTGTGTGTGTGTGTGTGTGTGTGTGTGTGTGTGTGTGTGTGTGTGTGTCTGTATGTATGTTCAAATGCTTTGTATTTCAACGGACAACTCGTTCCAAGGTGCTCCGGTTCTTTTTCATTTCGTTCCGTCAGTCTCCTTTCATTTCCTGTCAGGCAGTGAGGTCTAAAGCTGTGTGCTTCACCAGCCCCGCACCCTACAACATATTGATGTTGTGTTTGTTGATTCAGCACAGCCCTAGGAGTAAATTATGGACCGACCCATGACACAGATAGAGAGAGAGGGAGATTTGAAGTTAGATGTTCCTGTTTTAACTCATTCCAGTAAAGAGCTATATACGATGGGCTTTAAAAACAAAGTATGATACTTAATTGTTTGACATTTGACAAATTGAATGGTTCATGGTTCATGAACGGCTCATGGTTCATGAACGGCTTAGCTCAGGAGGTAGTGCAGTTGTCTTGTCTTGTAGTTTATTCTTGTAACCGGAAGGTTGCTAGTTCGATCCCCAGCTCCTCCTAGCTGAGTGTTGATGTATTCCTGAGCAAGACAGTCACTCCTGACGAGCTGGCTGTCGCCTTGCATGGTTGACGGTGTGTTGTCGGTGTCTCTGCTGTCGGTGTGTCAATGTGTGTATTAACCAATGTAAGTTGCTTTGGATAAAAGCGTGTGCTAAATTCCCTAATTGTGATGACCTGTTGCTCAACCATTTTATACTTTATTTGGTCAACTCTTATCAAGCCATTTTCTCAAGTAGAAGCTTGTGGCAATCAATAACAACTAGTATGCTTAAGCTCGGCTGAATATTGCTACCCTGAATATTAGTCTATTGTATTATTATAGTTTTGAAATACTGAATCACCCCCATTTATCAATATATATATATATATATATATATGTATATATATATATAGACACACAAACATACACATTTCTAAAATAAATATATGTATTTATGTGTGCATGTGTATGTGTTTGTTATTCCGTCCCTTGGCGGCATGAGCAACCAGAATAACACCGTGAAAAGGTTAGCACCTCTTCCTCCCTTCGACTGTCGGTCATTTGTACTCGTGAAGGCCTGAAGGGTGAGCTTTTCTGTCTTCTTCTTCCCCTTTTGTTTGTCTAAATAGGTTGTCTGCAGCCTAGAGAGAGATGTGTGGCAAGCGAAGGGCACAGTGGGAACTGTTGACATTCGGAAGTCATTCAACCCTTTTCAAAAGCCCTCCGTCCTTCTCTTAACTCCACTCACTCTCCCTCGCCTGGGCTCTCTCTTTTATTTATTATTTTCGGTACGGTGTTCGTTCGTTCTTCGACTGGTCCGCCTCACCTCTGTCCAGGGAGATAATGAGCGACACAGTGAAAGCTTCAAAAGTTCATCTGCGAGGCGTTTTGCTGCAAACGGCAGAGAGAGAGGACAGATGCGACCAAGCCAAGGGCAAACACACACACACACACACTCACACATGCACATACGTAGATGCATGCACTCAAACGCACATACGCAGATAAACACTCCAACGAATAAATAAATAAGACCAACAAACAAATACACACACAAACCAAAAAAGAGCTAATTCACACACACACACACACACTCACAAACACACATACGGACAGACGCATACACACACACACACACACAAACACACACAAAAACATGAAGTTGCATGTGCTCAATCGCACATCCGCGGATGCACACACACACACACACACAAACAACCACCACACCGGAGAGTCAAAAGATGAAGTGGTAATACAGCGCCATTTATACAGAAGAACAAAGAATACATTTGCATATGCAAATGTGTGTGTGTGTGTGTGTGTGTTTGAGTGCGATGTGCGGAAACACACGCGCTTACATGTGTGACAGGTGGCACCCGTGTATCCTGTCCCGTCGCAGGTACAACTGAAGCCGTCCCAGGTCTGTTTACAACGCCCACCGTGTTCACAGTGGTTGGGCATACATCTGTGAGAGAGCGAGACAGGGGGAGAGAGCGAGAGCGAGAGAGAGAGAGAGAGAGAGATTGCTTTATTGCCTTGAATAAAGAGATCACGCCGGTGATAGGACATTTATGGTTGTTCTTCCGTCAATGCCAAACATTTCATTCAAATGGTTTCTTTTGGTTGAGGGGACAAAAGTGCTTCCGGCAAGCTTGCTACAGGAGCTCCTTACCTGAGCCAACAACTTTCCATGTTTAAATACGAACACCAGATTGGGTGCATAGGTGTATATTTGAAGACATCCAATACAATTTGCCTGCAGGGCTGTGGAAATAAAGCCCAAAGCATCGAGGCTCCATCCCTTGGATATAACACATACGCGGGCACACACGCACACACGCATGCTTACACGCACCACAAACAGAAGGATGGTTCACCTGAGCTGTCAAAAAAAAGGTTTGTTTTTGTCGCCAGGAGCGGTCTTTTGATTGCAAAGGAAGCTCTTGAGAAGATAATAAAAGCAGGGAGGAAGTGTTTGTGTGTGTGCGTGTAGGCGTGTCTATTTGTGTGCGTGTCTGTGATTGTGTGTGTGTGTGTGTGTGTGTGTGTGTGTGTGTGTGTTGATGTAGGCACGTGTGTGTGCACCTGTGCGTGGAGGTATGTGTGTGTGTGTTTGTATAGTGTGAACAGTATAGATCTCCCACATGTTAGAATCATCCATTTACTGACAACTTATCTGGGAAAATAATGTGGGCTTTCTGTATTGAACAAAATAACAAAAGCAGCCAAGCCAATATAAAAAAACGGATAACAAAACTGTAACTGACCTAATTCGCCGTCTGTTGGACGTGGTGATTCATATCGACTTTCATTATGGCTATTTTTAGGCAGAATTTTGACTTTACCTGCCTCTGTACGAGTCAATTTAGATTTTAATCTGCTCTTCCTTCATTGGATAGGGTAATCTATTATGCCCTTCAATCACAGGCGTGTGAATGCAACACTTGTCAATAGTGGAGGAAAAATCGATCTCTCTTCTGCTCCTTTCCGCACACTCTCTTTAAAACTCTCAAATCCTAACTATTGAAGCATTAAGCAAGAAGCAACTCACGTTATCTATGATGAGCAAAACTTAAGAAAGGAAGTGAACTGCATTGGCTGCAAATTAACCTTCTCTACCTCTAATATATTCTAACTTCAGATGAGACGCTAGAAACTAACTCCATCTTCACTTTTAATGCTCATACATCTCCAAGTTCAGTCCTCCTATCTCTCATTGAAAGACAAATGCATAGCCAAAACAACCACATGCTCCGTTCACGCATATTATTTCGCACCACCCAATTAAGGCGGAGTAGTTAAGCTCAAGTACTCTGTGGCAACAGGCCGCCGTCCCTGTAGCGCCCGCGCATCCCTAAGATGAGACGGGGCAGGGTTGTTTAATCAATCTTGTTCTCACCGATGGCAGTCAGGCGTACCATCTTTCGGGATAATGAAGCGACGTGGCGTTACAGACAAGATCCTGACCCCCGTGAACACCAGAATGTGTTGCAATCAGGGCGAGGTCATGGGCGAGGAGGAGGAATTGCAGACTAAGTGGCACCACTGAGGTTTGGGCATGAAAAAATATGAGATGGGAAAATTCCCTTTAAAAGTGGACTTGATACAAACATGGCCGACCAGCGGCTCCAGCTGAAATAAAATCATCGATACATCAATACATCATACATCAAACTTATGATATTATATTATAACAATGTTATGGATACAATATATATGTTTTATATATATAACAATAAAAGTCCTGTAATTTCTGATTAAGGAGGTGTCTAAGGGACAAATGACAGACGGATAAGAAAAAATCAATGGATTAAATAATGGATGCAACCAAGGATGCATCTATTATTGTCCATGCTTGTCCAGCCATGCTCATTGGATTGAAATGTAACATTGACCCAAACTGGGATGAATGTATGCAGGGAGCCGACAATTTGATGTGTTCATATCGAGCCATGGGATAGACCTTTATTTAACCTGGAGAGGGAGGGAGGGAGGAGAGAGAGGGAGAGGGGGGAGAGAGAGGGAGAGGAGAGAGAGCGCAAGAGAGAGAGGGATGGAGAGAGAGAGCGAGAGAGGGAGAGTGAGGGCGAGAGAGAGCGAGAGAAAGAGAGAGTGCGAGAGAGAGGGAGAGGGAGAGCGAGAGAGAGGGAGAGAGAGAGAGTGAGAGAGAAAGAGAGAGAGAGAGAGAGAGAGAGGGAGAGAGGGAGAGTGCGATTGAGAGAGCACGAGAGAGAGGGAGAAAGAGAGAGAGCGAGTGAGAGAGAGAGAGAGAGCGAGAGAGAGTGCGTGAGTGAGGGAGAGAGAGAGAGAGAGAGAGAGAGAGAGAGACAGAGAGAGAGGGAGAGTGAGAGAGAGAGAGCGTGAGAGAGAGGGAGAGAGAGAGAGGGAGAGAGAGTGCGTGAGAGAGAGAGAGGGAGAGAGAGAGAGGGAGAGAGAGTGCGTGAGAGAGAGAGAGGGAGAGAGAGAGAGGAATAGGATTGCATGTGCACGCGTGCACGTCTTTTGTTTTGCCAGATGTATCTGCGACGAGGCGATTATTATTTTTGTGCTTTTCCTCGATCCACTCTTGAAGGAAAAGCGACGTGCAGTGATGCAAGTCATCATATGCTCCGAATTCACAGCTGAAACGATTACCATTTATCAGTTTATCTCTCTCTCTCTTGCTCAACCACAGACGCACACACGCACGTGCACACGCACGTGCACTTGTGCAGCCATGTGCGCCCTGAACGGCCGCTGCGTGTGATAAATCTAAACATGACAGTCGAGAGACGTCGCCTATTCCGAGCAACCAATTAACGCAGTTTGATTCATGGCTTCAATCGCCTCCGTACATGCATGTGGGTGCGTCTGTGTTCATAGGAGTAGGATGCCTCACATGGCAGGTAGCTTGTGCGTCTGTGTGTGTGTGTGTGTGTGTGTGTGTGTGTGTGTGTGTGTGTGTGTGTGTGTGTGTGTGTGTGTGTGTGTGTGTGTGTGTGTGTGTGTTTGTTTGTTTGTTAGTGTGTGCGTGTGTGTATGTGTGTGTGTGTCTGTGCGTGCGTGTGTGTGTGCGCGTGTGATTTTCACTACCCTCACCTGTCTATGATGGCGCACATGTCCAGGCTCACGTTCTCGAAGGCCCCGGCCACGCCCTTCTCCACCGCGTGGAGGTCGGCGGGCTGATCGTCCAATAGGATGGCTTGCATGCAGCCCTGGAAGGACCGCTGCAAGGGAGGGAAGGGCGTCTGTTGGAAGTAGCCTGGATAGGGTAAAAATGAAAATAAAAATGACAGAGATTTAACGACTTGACAAATTGTTATACTCGTTAATTGCAACATAATTGTGACGACCCAACAGAGCCACAAGAGAGAGGTGGGATTGGTGGTGGTGGTGTCGTTGGTCGACGGTAGAAGAAACGCATTAAGGGGAGACGGATTGCGGTATTTCGGTTGGAATATGGCCGACAAGTAAAGTAAAAAACGACGAGCGGCAGTGGGGGGAAAAACAAGACATCAACCACAGCGAGGACCCCATAATCCTTGGGGAGGCACAACAGTATGGGGGCTAGGCCTTGGTTATTGTCACTTAACGCCCGCAGACTTTCATCATTGCTCTTGTTTTACAGCAATCCGTCGGGCCCATTAGCTTTAATATGAATGCTGAGGCCATGGCGGACAGTGAGGCTTTATCGGCGAGACTATGGGCCTTTATGAGATACAGGAGTCAATGGGCCATCCACAGATGCCACCGGGGTCTCGGTTCCAGACAGCGCAACGGGAGAACGGAGGATTGAATGTGGGGAAGATAGTGTTTTCTGTGCTTGAGTTTGTGTGTGTGTTGCTAACATCCTATATAGGTTTGTGCATGTTGTATGGGCAATAACTGAGGAGAAAATGTGTGTCTGTGGGTGAGTGTATCTTACTCAGTGTGGGTGTGCTTGCACGTGCGTGTGTGTGTAACGTCCTTGTTGGAAAAAAATAATTTATGTGTGAATGCTATTTTGCACTCAAGGGTAAGGTTTAGGGTTAACTCTAACCTCAACTAACCTTACACTAATCTTACCCTAACTCCCAAGCTACTGCTATATAATAATAACCATTAATTAAAAAGAGTTAATGCCAAATGAGTAAAGTATGTACCTTAATTTTATAGTTCATGTCCATGCGTGTGTTTGCGTGTGTATCAACGTCATCAGTGGAGGTCAAAAGGGCAAAAAGAGTGCATGGATTCAATCTAAGCCATAAGCTCCCGGGCCTCCTCATAAAACACTGCTGCTCAATGACATCTCCATCATCTGGATGTTATATGCTGTCAGAAGCCGCCGCATAGCTATCAACCTCAAGGTCTGCCCAGCAAGGAGGCTTATTAGTGTGTGTATGTGTGCGTGCGTGTATATGTGTGTGTATATGTCTGTGTGTGTGTTTATGTGTGTGTGCGTGTGGGTTTGTGTGAGTGTGTCCCCAGTATAACCAAAATGAGGCAGACGATATGCAGCAAATAACTGTTACCTACCAGGTAGAGCAGCACAAATATAATGATGAATATGAGTGCCCTAGATGGGAGTGCGTGAGTGTTTGCACGACTCGTATGTGCGTGAGCGTGCATGCAAATCCACCGCTGCACACCTCCTCCTGTGATTTTAATTCCCCCTTTCCCAAAAAAAAGTAGTTTATTCTGTCATCCTTGCCATCTGTCCGTTCCCAATCCTCCTCCACACCTGTCTGGTGTCTCACCGACAGGGAGAGATGAGGAGGGAGGGAGGGAGGGAGGGAGGGGGGAGAGATAGGGAGGGGGGAGGGAGAGAGAGAGAGAGACAAGAGAAAATAGAGGAAAAAAAGAGTGAGAAAAGGGAACAAACAACAAAGAACAGATAAAGAGAAGGATGAGAGAGAGAGAGACAGGTGAGCAAGAGAGAGAGAGAGAGAGAGAGAGAGAGAGAGAGAGAGAGAGAGAGAGAGAGAGAGAGAGAGAGAGAGAGAGATAGGTAAGTAAGCATGAGAGAAAGAGAGAAAGAGACAGAGAGAGAGAGAGGGAGAGAGTGAGAGATACACAGTGAGAGAGCGAGAGACAGACACAGAGAGAGAGACAGAGACCGAGAGAGAGTTGGGGAAAATAGGGCAGCATGCGGCTGTCTGGCAGGTCTTTGTGTCCTGCTGCAAATTAATGCAAGGGAATTGCAGACCTCTCTGACAGTTTGGCATAACTGGAAGAAAAAAAATAAGGTGTTGAAGTGATGACGGATGGATGGATGCGGACGCTGATACACCGCCAGAGGACGACGGTGTATCTTTCTCTCTTATCATTCGGATGCTGAAGCCATTCCGCGTAGAACGTTAAACTGATAAATCCCCACTTAATATTTCAACACTGCTTGATGCATTCATTCTCGTGGACTGGTCAAACTTTCCTTGCAAAACTTTGGATTTGAAGGCAACTTCAGCTGTGAAAAGGATGAAAGTTATTTTACAAGAAAATTTGTTTCAGTGAAATTGTATCAATCTTTTTTTATTTAAGAATGGCCGTTTGAAACTGAAGCCAGCTAAACAATTCTGGCAGTAGATCACAAGACCAAAGGCATTTTTACCAGACAGTTTTGCATACACCCGCGTTTTCAGCCACAGCAGCAAGCACTACAAGTAGACCCAGAGCCATCTCAAGACAGCTGGACACAAACCCTCAGTTTCTTAAATGTCATAATTTGTATCATTTCTAAGCGAAAAAGGGATTTTGTTTCCCAGGCATTTGCGTAAATACAATGGGGGAAGAGAGGTGGTACATAATAAATAAATAAAAAATACAGTTTGTATAATGAAAAGACCATGCTGCTTGTTACGAGAAAAGTGTCAAACCACATGTTTCCCTCAGGATCTAACACGGGCGAGGCCAGCTGTAAGGCTGCACTCTCTCTCTGTAAACCTTCCTCTGCAGCTGTCACTCAACCATTAGCACCAATCAGAGTCACGGAATGAGGCGTGACCTTCCTTCAGTTTTTACAGGAATGGAGCAAGACCCTGCCAATTCCTTTCACAGCTAAAGGAAATGTCTACGGTTTGTTTTGTGCTTTTGTTTTCCCATTCTAACAATATGTTGGGGATTAGGAATGGGTGTGGCTATGATTTCCCTGCAGTCATGTTGGATGCGACTCCTCCTAGTAGCCACATGCTAGCCTTGTGCTCGGTGCTACAGAGCCTGGACAAGCGCAGGTAAACGGGCACTTTGCCAGCACCAGCACAGCGGCATTGACGGCTATCCAGTTCCAGGTCACTAATTGCCATATCCCGGGGCTAGTCAGCGCTTTGATTTATTTTCATTAGCATGTAGCGCAGGTAACAACTGAAAATATTAAAAATATGCTTTATTCTACGAGGACAGACATTACCCTAAACGTTGAAACTGATAATACCTCTAGTTAAAAAACCACAAAGCGACAGAAAAATACTTGAAACAAATGTTAAACTGCTGATACATTGGGCGCATCAATTCTCTAGCACAAACACTGTCACACACACAGACACACAAACACGTACGTGCAAGTGTGCACACGTGCACATTCAGCCATCCCGATGTTGACTACAGGCTATTTCCTGGCTTACCTTTCCCTGAGCTTTTGTCCTACCATCGATCCGAGTGCGAGGCACTCTAAATCAAAGTGTTAGATCGACTTTGACAGGGTACAGTTTATGCGTCAGCCAGGCGTACTATGCCTGGGTGCTGTGCAATATACGTGCTATCAAATGTATCCTATGGGAACGAAGGAATCATTCAAAAGGTGGATCCTTGTTGGTAATGAAGATTGATTGATTGTCATTGACAATCTGCTGGTATCTTTGCCAACTTTCCTATACACACTCATGTGCCTGTTGTAGAAAATGCCAAATTGAAAATGAAGAAGTACGATAAAAGATTTGTCTCTTCTTGAAACTTTTGTTCTCCTTGACGAATTGTCAACATGCCAGTTTTAACGCAAGAGGTCAAACGTCTGTGTGTGTGTGTGTGTGTGTGTGTGTGTGTATGTGCGTGCGTACTGGTGTCCACGTCCATCTTCTCTCGTGACAAAATTCAATCTGGAGCTGTCTGGTGTCAGTCACCTGCTAATTTCTCTCAGCGCATGGAGAGTGAGAAACTCACTCCACCGTAAAATAGGCTCTGGGTTCTGGTAGACTGCGTCCTTAAAGAACGACACTCCCGGGGACGGACGGATGGGAAAAAGATGGATATGGGGGGGGGGGGTGGAGAGGACTAGAGGAGCTGCAAGAGGAGAAGAAAGGAAATATCTTGTTTCCTCACCTTGTTTTTAATGAATAAGAACAGGGTTGAGAGCAAAGGCACAAAAGGGGGAAAAAAAATCGCAAAGGAAACAAACTACCAGTAAAATAGGGCGAGAATAGGACATCAGGGTGAGAATTAAAATGACTGAAAGGAGGAAAAGGAAACGGGGAGGAGGTGGAAACGGGGGAGGAAGAACAGACACACGCACACGTCTTCATCGGCAACTTTCTCTCATAATGCCAAACAACAGCTCTATATCTCACCATGCATGCATAGGCCTAATCCCAGCGCAAGCAGGTGTCCAGCATCAATATATATCTAATTAGTGTTAATGTATTAACATTGGCATTTGGCCATGAACGATAAACAGTGTTCCACAGCGGGACGTTGTGTAATATGCTCTTGGTCGGACTCATCAGCAACATCTGCCATGAAAGCTCAGAATGATAGCAATCAGAAGGGATTTCCGCAACCGTTTCTCCCTGTGCTTTTTTTATTTTAAAACTTTTCTCTCTCCAACCGAGTTGAACGCAGGCTATATCAAAATAGGGGATTTTCCACCGCTCTGTAATAACCAAATGTCTGCCAGCTATCAGCATGTGATTTCTTTTTGCGTGTTTCATTTCATGCTCCATTTCGGCACACTATATACTGTATATTTGGTGGGACATCTTCCATGTATAGAGGACTCGCGCCGGATAATCCACACTCTTTAAACGTTTCCTTTTTTTTTGTAGTTTGAGGCAGCAAAGGATTCCTGGCTTACACTTAATGGATACACAATCTTATGTATAGTATTGTTTGTATAATAAAAAATGAACACATTTTCTCAGTCCAAACAGTGCGGCTGTGACATGACGCTGATGCTGTAATCCATTTGGATGGTACCCTGGTACGTGCAAGTTGTAAGTCGCAAATCTCCCAGCTTTCTTGCAGAATTTGCGGAGGCACTTCCCCTTTTGGTCGTAGTATATTTCCTATTTCTCATTGGCTAGTCATTGTTATTGTTAGCTACATTAGCCTTTTCAGCAAACCAGCTCGAAAACAATGAACACAACTTTACATTGTATTGAATGCACAGCAAGACCGTTCAATGCATAAATTGGTGACCGGCATAAAGTAGTAATGTAATCAAGTGTGTAAAAGCATTTAAAATCTACATTAAGATGAGCAATGTGATACAAATACAAAGAAAATAAATCTTTTCATGGGCGCCGCCATTTTTGTTGACGAGTAGTACATTCTGCCTCACTGAACTACTACTACTACTTTCAAAGCGACGAGATACTACGACCAAAAGGGGGCGTGTCTCAGCGAAATGCCGCAAGAAAGCTGGGAGATTTGCGATTTACATTTTGCAGGTACCGGCAGTGTTGGGAAAGTTCACTTTCTACGGGAACTAGTTCAAAGTTCAGTTCATACATTTTAAAATGAACTAGTTCAGTAGACGTTCATGCATCCAAATTTTGAAATAAGTTCACAGTTCCAAAAAGGGAACTAGTTCATAGTACTTTTTTCAATATGTTGCTGTGAGCTATTTTTTTTTCTATTTCTTTTGAACATTGAGCCCCCTTTGTGGTTTGTCTAGGATGAACTAGAGTGGTTGAATTTTGTAAATCCCATTGATTTCTCTTGGAAGACTCTGTGACGCTGTGTTGTTTGACCGGTTGAATTATAAATATGTACAATCCATAATGTTAGCTCTCTGGCTCATAGCTCAGCGGACTAGAATACCTCCTAGAATCATTGCTCGTTGGCCGGAAACGGAAAGGGGGGGGGGTGTTCACGTTTGGTTGTAGTCTTTTCGCTCGGTTCTAGCCCTACTGTTGAGACGGAGAACCGACCGAAAAGACTACAACCAAACGTAAACAGCCCCCCTTTCCGTTTCCGGCCAACAAGCAATGATTCTAGGAGGTATTCTAGTCCGCTGAGCTATGAGCCAGAGAGCTAACATTATGGATTGTACATATTTATAATTCAACCGGTCAAACAACACAGCGTTCTGCGCGCGCATCCGCCGTGTTGATAAACAGATAACCCCCCCCTATTGAACAAAGTTAAACCGAGTGAGCATGCCGTTCACAGACGGCACGCTTTTTTTTCTAAAAAAATAAAATAAAAAATCTTCCACTTACGCTCTTTTCTATTTTTCTTCACTCCAAACAAGTAGTATGAAGATTGATTAATTCACTTGCACAACAATCTCAAAGGTGTCCTCTTTCTTTTGGTACAAAAATAACATATTATAGCCCTTGCGTTTGCGGAGATATTTACTTTGGGCATTTTCTCTTTCAGAAAGATAACTCAGATATATAGGCCTAGTGATGAACAGGAAATGTTAACACGGTCCTTGCCCTTGGTTACATTTCATGCTTTATTTACAAAAATACTATTCAAGACATCTGCATAAGCATCAGTGCGCAATATCAACCATCTAGATTAAATAATACCTAAATGTTCTCTCATCGGAAAATGGCTAGTTTAAATGCTAATTTACCTGTGATGCTTACGCTGACTGCATTGTTAACACTGAATGTGACAAACAGACTAACAGGTATGTAACCAAACGCCTCGACATATTTCACTGTGAAATGTTTACTGGTTTGTTAGCTTTTAATCAGCAGCATCGCACATGGCTTTAATAACCTTTTGGCTCATGGCAAAGGCCTACAGAACCTTTTTGTGTTTAGGTGACAGCTGAGGACACAATCATCACGTGTCTAAAGCTTTCTTATGGTACTGCATCTCAGAATGTATGAATGTAGCAGAAAACCTGTGTGCTTGTTTGTGCAGTTTGGTGTCGGGGAACTTTAAGTTATCGGCTTACAGCAAAAATACACCATAAAAATCCAACCATTCATGATTACGCAATCATTTGCAGAAGGCCTTAACAAATGTACTAGGCTTACTCCATGACTTCAAGGACTTTCTGTTTTCAAAAACCAACCGCCGGGGGATTAGGTGAATGCTAAAATGTCTAAGAGAGGAAAACAACGCAAATTAGTCACTGTCAGTACCGACGCACTAAAGAATCTCAGGAGAAGTCAGGTAACTTCTGAGCAGTTTCACACTATAGCTGATGAAACGCAGTGACAGAAAGAGGGAGAAACAAAGGGAGAGAGAGAGAGAGAGAGAGAGAGAGAGCTTAATGCCGCTGGCCCTGACTCATCAAGAAGCAGCCTGATCAGAAAGAGTAATTGAGGGCAAGCAAGGGGCTAAACTGTCTTTCGTCCACTCACTGTGTTATTCTGTTGAGGGCGCAGCAACGGTATGGAAATTTGCTTTGGAAATGTGTATGTTGAGGCACTTCCTATAAAGGCGATGGGTGTATGGTGTATACGGCATCTGTGAGTTGTATCCCTCTGTGTGCCTGCAGTATTAGGGTCTGCAGGGGGTCATTTGGAAACAATTTGACGTAACAAATGACACCAGACTGACACAGGACCAGATATGTACACGGACAAAGTAAATGGAAATGTGTACTTGAAATAAGTCTTCACAGCGATTCACGAGGGACACTGAATCAGTATGCCAAATTGGTTTTCTATTCAAGCTAAATCAAACGCTTTAATATCAGAGATTACAAAAAACAGCCAATTTTGGATGCTCAAAGTATCTCCACAAAAGCATGCATCTATCCGTACATTTAACATGCTGACAAATAAGTGAACTGAATTAGAATCAAGTGAGAGAACAGTTTCTTCAGCTCTTTTGAGCAGACCTTAGACCAAACACAATTAAAGACCAATAAGAAAAGGTGCCATTTGAAAACTTTAATTTAAGGTCAAAAATCAGCAGCCTAAATGTCATTCACCATAGCTTTGTTGCTGTGGTAATTGGGCGTTTCAAATTCCATTGCCTAGGGTTTTTTTGGTCTCCTAAGAGAAGCATTATTTAATGTTGTAAAAGTTGCCCAAAAAAAAGATAAATAACTTAGTTTTTACACAAACTGCATGCCACTGTTTTTCTCATTGTTGGAGCAGTGAAGCAGGCATGCAGGACAGTTGGATGTTTTGACGAAGGATACGTCTACACTGTCTTCAAAACCTCAGGCACCTCAGCGGGCAGCATTTTTCCAAACATTGGATTGCAACATAACTTGATGGCTCTATTCCTCCAAAAACCTCCTGAAGGGAACAGTTTAGCTTTTTGGGAGCCAGTCGTAGATGATGATGATACGGCTGTACTGGATTTCTACAATGGCGTAATCAATTTAATCAAACTTCTTGGGACTGCTTCGGTATTCGTTTTATTCGAACGCAATAATTTTTCTCTTCCATGAAAAGGGTACATTCACCAATGCTGTTTACATTGGATATAAGGCACTTTGATATATGCCATTGAGATTATGGGATACAGAGTCAGCTAATGCAACCGGCTGCAAAGTTAAGCTGGTTGCCGCCACAGCTCACAAACACTGCCTACGTCAGAATTTGCGACACACAAAACGCCCGCGAGAAGCATCTGCATAGAATAACAATGTGTTGATTAGCAAGAACAAATGTACGCATACACTTTCTCACCTAGCAAGCCCTGGGATTTATTTAAAAACAACATATGTCTATAGGTAACTATTGTATAGGATTTATTTTTGTGCATAAAAAAACGGGTATAATTGGTTTCATTGAACAGCTCTTGGTTGATTGTAGACCTAAAGACCTCAAGCTGGTAATCACGTCAAACTTACCAGTTTTAAATCAAACTGGTAATCAAAACAATAGTTAATGGTACTACTACTTCAAAGGAAGGCTATGATGGCAATGTGTTGGTTTGATTGACGAGCACACAGAGTTTGTTCGGATGACAAACACGGCCGGAGAGGTCCTGCTGTGCTTTCTGAACAGTGAATCATGAGTGAAAGTTTAGCGAGGGGCCGACTTGTGCAAGAAGGTCTGGAGCAGAGGCCGAGGCACATATTTTATGCAACGCGCATGGGGAGGGTGTAATGGACAAAATCGAATACGGTCTGGCAATGCAAGGCTATATACTTGTTGTTTCCAGGCATTTCAAATTTCTCCTCCACATTCCCCTTCCTATCCTACCTTGTCCTGGTCTACTTTTAAAAACACAAGATGATGAATATGGGGGTTGGGAGGGGGGGGGGGGGGGCGGGGGTCAAGGAGGTTGACGGCAGATGATGCAACCGTGCTAAAACTAGCATTTCTCGTTAGGGCACACTTAACACCCTAGCCTAGCATATGTCGTGGTGTTCCTGGCGACAATATGTGTGTTTTCACACAAACACACAATATGTGTGTTTGCCTCCTCTTTCCAACTGTTTCATGTTATCTAGGATATTGCCATACATCTTCCTGTCATTCTGTTGTTGTTTATGCTGTTACCACCTTGAAAAACATATTTATCTTCTTAATATCTTCTGTTCGACCGCATCGTTCCACAGTATTGTTTAATGCTGTTTAGTCATTGCTGCACTTTTAGAGTACAAGATGACCTGAGCACTGCAGAGAAACACACCCTACATTGACCGCCACAACGCTTTAAAATGTTCATGAATTTAACATGTTACATTCAGTCTCAGCATGAAAGGGATGATGAAACATTTGGTGTACTTCATCCCACTGTTTCCTGAGGATGACCAGGTGGAGAGCTTTCAGCTGAGGTAGAGTGATAAGTAAGACGGGAAGGGGGCCTGAATGAGGGAGACTAATGGAGGTCTCAGAATGCACGGCATCTCTCTCCGTTACTGTCGCTCTTTACAGCCGCCCCCCCCCGCAACGGAGACCGTAGACACAGACAAAGGGACCCCTACATGCACACTCTCTCTTACACACAGACCCACACGCACACACACACACACTTAGATACGGACCATCTTCCAACAGACGGACAGCAGTGTCTGGCATCATTAACTTGGCATCTCCTTAATTCAGACAGATCATGTAATCACCCACCGTGTGTGTGTGTGTGTGTGTGTGTGTGTGTGTGTGTGTGTGTGTGTGTGTGTGTGTGTGTGTGTGTGTGTGTGTGTGTGTGTGTGTGTGTGTGTGTGTCTAGAGCCCAGCTAAGTGAGTAACTTCCCTAACTCTGACCAGTGGGATTATAGATCACCGGTGAGATAAATGATCTACACACACACACCTGCAAGGCTAACGGTACATTTGCACAGAGGAGCACGTTCACACCAACGCACACGCACGCGCGCACACACACACACACACACACACACACACACACACACACACACACACACACACACACACACACACACACACACACACACACACACACACACACACACACACACACACACACTCAGAATCAATCAATGATCTGAGAGCGAATTACCTTCCAAAGCCACATATCCTTTAGAAACAAACTGGGTTACTTCGGTTGGAACAATCACATAGCTCACAGGAAAGAGTATGAAATTGCTACGTTTATACGCTCTCTCGGATGCGGCGAGTCCCCTTCGGGTCGGCCTTACCTCCCAGGTGATAGGTGCCTCCCGTGGTGATGGAGAGAGGCGAGCTGGTCCGGACGGCAGAGGCCTCGTCGCCATCGATGGTCAGCATGGCAAAGTTCTCCTTGGCCACCAGGCGTACGGCGTGCCACTGGCCGTCACTGAGGTCGGAGCCTGGCACAGAGGAGAGAGGAGAGGGGGGGGGGGGGGGGGGGGGGGGGGTGAGCGTGATTAGATGCGCATGAGCATTCAGGAAGCACACAGCCAGACAACGGTCAGACTCAAGCGACACTTCAACTTCAATCAACTTCGGTTGCACGGCATTGTTGTTCAAAGTGTGGAAAAAAATGGCAATTGGCTTCTGCAAAAATAATAATGATAAGTGGGGTATTGCCAAGCCGACCCAAAACACATCACAGGACATCGTCCGATTTCGGGACGATCTGAAAACATATTTAATAGATTCCCTCTAAGTACTTTAAGATTCAGACGTAGGATGCTGCTTTTCCCGTTGTTTTTCTCCGGTAGGACCTTGAAGACATCTAAAGACCCCGACGTCTCCCTGTGAAGATGTCGTCTAGCTAGTGGAGCAGTTGTTTAGGTAATTGCAAGGAAATGCAAGATTGACTCTGCTTTCTGGGTAAGTGATCTTTGTTGGAGTCTGCTGGGAAGGGAAATTACTTTGGCCCATGAGAACGAGACATTTCTATTAGCCGTGCAGGATGTAAAACTAATCTCTTGGTCAACGGGCCGTAGTGTCCACTTGACTTAGAATTTGCCCGGACAATTAATCACTTAGGCGCCAAAGCAAATGATCATTCGAAAAAATGAAATACAATTGCATCAAATGTGTGGAAATATACATCCACTGGAACACAGAAAGATAATCATTTTAGAGACAACTAGTTGTTCGCCAATTGGTTACGTGAAATGTAGCCAGAAAAACTCTGATAGCGGGTGAGTGAACAAAATATCTGTCCGTCCGTCCATGACCCCCTCTCTCCCGCTCTACTGCCCCCCTCCCTCCTTCCCTCTGTCGTTAATGAGCACATCATTTCCATACTCAACGATGGCATCAGTGCCCCTTTTCATGTCTCCTTATCTGTGTATCTTTCTCTCTGTCTCGATCTCTCTCTCCAATGCTACCTCTCTGTGAACCGCCCATGTGGTTTGACGTCGAGAGAGAGGGAGAGTGCAGAAAAAGAAAAGCAGGTATAATCTTAGCCTCCCCACTCATCTCTTTCCCGCCCCCCAGGTGAGTGCAGGTTCTCACAAGGCTGCCTTCCTTATGCTCCTGTTCTCTTTGTTTGTTTCGTTCTCCTCCATTCCTGCTGATGACAAGAGTCTCATGGCCCCGGAGGAGCTCAACTGCATTACCCGAGGAAGGGTCATGGGTGTGCCACAGTGTCGCAGCACTGTGCGAGATGCGTGTGCTTATTGGTGTGTGTGTGTGTGTGTATGTGTTTGTGTGTGTGCGTGGGTGAGTGTGCGTATGTGTTTATATTTATAGGTGTATGTATGTATGTATGTGTGTGGGAGAAAAAGTTCATCAGGGGGTGTCTGAGTTTGCCGTGTGTGTGAGAAAGAAAGTTTAATAGGGTGTGTGTAAGTGTATGAGTGAGTCTTTGTTTGTGTGCTTGCGTTTGTGTGTGTGTGAGAGCTTGTACGTGCATCCACTCTCCTCTGAATTTCCGTCCTGCCTACCATGACGGCCGCTGCTACTTGTGGATGCTGTCCTTCTTGTGTGCACAGTCAGAGTGGATTCGGATATTACAGCGTTTGTATGCGCCCCGATGTTGCAGACCTGAGTCTTTCCCCCTCTCTGAGTGGGTCTTCTCCCCCCGCTCTCTCCTTGTCGCTGTACTCTATTAGATATGAGTGATGTTCAGGGCGGGGCCATTACAACTAGAGCCTAGAGAAAAGCCGGCTTGCTTTCATCGGACTGACCCTCCATGCATCACCCTTTAGTGACACCCATCTCTGTTCCTCTTCTTATACCCCCTCACCGCCACCACCCCTATTCTCTCTCCCTCTCTCCGATATTTGCTATCCATCAATACCTTTGTTCTTTCTCTTCCGCCCCCTCGCTCTCTCTTCCTTCCATCCATCTTTCATTTCTTTATTCCGTCTCTCCCTCCAGTCATTACAACCTTTTGCTTTATTTCTATTTTGAGCATTTCTGCCTCTTTTTTCTCCCCCCTTTCTTTTTCTCTCTTATCCGTCTTTGTTGCTCTCCTTCTGTGTGTCTTCCTTCCCTCCGTCATGTATTCATTCCTTTCCATTATCCCTTCCGTCCTTCATTTCTTTCTCTCCTTCTATTCCATTGCTCCATCCTTTATCCACTTGTTTCCTCCATCCCTTTGCTCCCTTCTTTCTTTGTATTTAATCCTCTCTTTCTTCCTCTGACAGCTCAGTTCTCATTCCACCGTGGCAACTACACACCAGGCTGCCTGACAGTCTCATAAACACTCATGAGGCAAGTTCAGAGTTCAAGGAAAGGTTGCGTTTGAAACACTGCAGTCTTGCACCTGTGCATAGTGGACTCACTGTAGTAAATATAAAGTTCAAATATATTTTTTATTGTCAGCAAGTGCACAGCAATATAATCTTTGTCAGTGGGTTGCCAATGGAAATGTGTTTGTTATTTAATTTCGATCATGGGCTGTAATTAGATGTCATGAACTACCTCTCTGCATTTGGGGAATGTATTTTCATTCCGAGATAAGACGCAAAGCTGGATTTAGCCGGCTGCTTTCAAGGGGATACAATCAAGTGGAAACCGAGATGTACTTTCATCTATACTGGGGGGGGGGAAACAGAGTGAAAAAATCGTCATCCCCCCCTTCTTCACATCTGGGAATGCTGCAGTTCTTTCTTTGTTCTTTTTTCCAACTGAGTCTGTGTTGTTGTTGTTAGTTAGTGTACTAGCCGGCGGGAACACATCAGGGTTGTGTGTTCACCTTGATGTAGCTTCAAGCGCGCACGCTGCGGTGCCACGTTTTTTGGCGCTACGACACATGCTGTGACAATCTTCAGACATCAGCGAGCCAACGACTTGACCGAGCCGTCAACGCAGATATTCGTTTTGATATTGGGACCACTCCCGCTTCAATAATGACAGTGGTTTCGTCGATGTTCTTGTTTGTGTTCGTGTTCGCAGCAGAGACGGCCACTCTGCTATGAGGGTCTGCTTTGAGAAGAGCCAAAGGTCTCTCTGCAACCGGGGAGTCGCCTGAAATGATCACCTGGACAGCCAGAGGATTCGTGACAAGACAGACACATACACACACACGCACATACTCTGCAGGTGATCATTGCAATGCTGGCAATGATGGGAAAAAAATGTGAAAATGTTCTGGATTTCCTTAAAAGAGATGCACACAATACCCCCCCCCCCCCCCTCACACACATACACACGTAAATATGTATAGAAACTCTGCGTTAGACCCCTAGATTTTGATTTATGGTGAAAAGCTTGCTTCTGTAAAGTGATAACAAACAAAACGTAATTGCATTTGAGATATGTCCGCGTCCAGCAGTCCTATTTCTGTATATTGGCCGTATATAAGTTTGATGAAATCACAACCAAGCGCATCTTTCAATCCGTCCCTCTGATTTACCTTCTGGATGTAAAAGACAATAGACAAGCTGGAGCCTTTTGACCTCTCATCTGGTTTACATCAGCTGCAATAGCTTTGAATGATGAGTTTATTTGCAGGAGCATGTACACAGGCGCGCTTACAAACACATACACCGACAAAGACTCTCTCACACACACACACACACACAATTCTAATACACACACAAACAAACAAACACCTGCCCACCTCATCTGCATACACATGGACCCAAACAACAATATTCTGCCTGTCTGTCATAGATAACAGAGGCCCTATAATGGGAGAAAGGTAGGGACGTTTAATTTAGATTTATCTCGATTCAATGTTGGTTATCACTCTCTTTCCCCTCATTTTGTTGACATAAGTAGTCACAAATTAGGCCTGATAGAACCCAATACCTAACTGACCAGTTACTCTTTGACCTATTTTAGTTTTGAATGACAAGTTGAATGAATGAAAATAAATTGGATTTCAGGCCTCGCTATATCAGCCTGCATTGTGAATTCTAAGTAGTGGGAAGGGACAGGGGCTGTCTTGAAATATGCCATTTAAGGCGAATAAGTTATTTCTCTCTTTAAATCTACCATATACCATCCGACTGACTTATGAATTATACATACACCAAACAAAAATTCATCTTTATAAATCAAAGCAAGACGTTGATTCGTTTTTCTCAATAGTATTGCTTAATATATACAATGCCTACAAAACCTTTTAAATAAATACAACATTTGGAATGAACTCATACAGATGTTGCTCATCCCATCTCAATACAAGGACATCTATTTAAGCCGCTGTTGTTTCTCACAGCAAGAACACAAGCAAGCCCAGTGTTGAATGTGCTCGGCTCAATATATCCAAGTGCCTTATTTATATTTAATATCCCAGAAGATTCCTACTGATTCCGCAAAGTTGGGAAAATGGAGGGTCCCCTGCTGCTGTTTGCTTATTTGCTATGTGGTCTGCGGTCTCGGGTAGAAAGTGAAAGACTGCAGAGAAGCTAGTCTGCACCCAGTTCCACCTTAAAGAGAACGTGATCCAATACGTCAGACCAGCCCATGATAGCCCTGATGTCTGAGTTCATCCACCTCAGAGACATGGGGTTGGAGCATTAGATGGTGGTGAGGTATGACAAGGCCGAATGGGTATCCAGGGTCGGAGAAAGAGGGCATTGTTAAGTTGAAGAGATGCCAAGCAAAGGATAGATTCCATAGCGTTGAACGTATGACGTTTCCCGATCAGTGCTATACCTTGCAGCTCGCGCCAGACAGATTTTGAGAAGTTGTAGACGGAACACGTACAAGTCAAGTATGTGCTGCATTAAATATCCATCAGATATCCTCTGAATAACAGGCCGACACATTTGAGTGTGTACTATCCATAATTTTTTGCCCATCCATTGCAATGTTTGGAAGTATCGTGGCTGGTTTCTAGAGAGACAGCCAAAGAGAAAGAACATCAGACGTAACAGAGGGAAGTGACGGAGGCGGAAGGTCGACCGACAGCTGTAGCTTATAAAGAGCAAGCTGGAGCAAACACAAACTGAGATGGAGGGTAATACTGAGTAATGAGAGAGTATTGGCAACGAGAGGAGAGGATTTAGAAGATAGGAGTCGGTACACATGAGACAAGTCTGGTGCCCGTCACCTCATCGCTTTTGTACACAGTGTCTGGAACCGGTGTTTCTAATTTTTTGACTTTGAAGGATTAGTTCAACAATCTGCTCCTTCAAAAGTGAGCTAGACACATACATATACAGAAAAGCTCAACTTAAAAAGTATACTTTTAAGGCTACCGATTGCCACAATCATGGGCTTCATCTTTTTCTGCACATCCATATGTTTCCAAATATGTAACGATCTTCCATGTTTATGTAGCATAGCATTTAAAGTCTGAATATCGAATATAAACCAAGTTCCCCGCAGTTAGCGCTTGTAAACTATTCGAACATCAGGGGTTAGCTTGAATTATTCCATTGTGGGAAATAAGAAAATGAAACAAATACAAATGGACGCTTCTGATATAGCCTCTTGCATATTTTTTTTAAATACTTAGATGTACGTAGATTCAGGATCCTAGAGTAACTTTTTTGGCTAATGTGAACTGGACTTATTCTACTTCATTTTCATGATTGGCTTTTTTATTGCTTGGAAGGTCATAAAACTGAAGACCCGGGCTCTTAGCTTTGCTATTCATACAACCTCAGCTTTTTGGTGGTTTTAAAAAGTTAATAATTCAGTGCCCGCAAATACTAGGGCAATGGGGAGCGACCTGTTTGTTAGCCTGTGGTGGTGTGGCCTATTTGAGGGTCCGTCTCTATGAGGGGAAAGTGACTTTTGCTTTGCACTTGGTAAAAGTATTTTATATCTAAAGGAAAGGGGGAGATTTATGGTTTACTTCATATATTCAATATTAAGGCCCCAATTGGAAAAAACGTGTTGAATCACTGTCCTGTAATATTAAAAGTATATTTTTACACGCTTTTCCTGTTGGTAATGAGGGTGGAGAGATGCAACATTGTGGACAAACATACTCCTCTGGGAGATGAATACTGTTCCGTATAAATCTATAATTTCCCAACTGGGATAAACTGGTGTGATATTTTCCCCTGGTTTTGTAGCTCCCACGCAGGTTATGTCGTAAAAGTTGTAAAAGTTAACTACCGCGCACATACGTTGTGCAGCAACTCATGAAATCGTGCAGCGACATTGCAACTTTATGATTTCCGTGGTCATAGTTTTATGACAGTTCTCTGTCTTTTGTTCGTACTGAAATGCAGAGTCAACTATCACTTTTTTGATTACTTCGAATAAACTACCAAATAAATCCATACGTGTACTCTATAATGTTAAGTGCCATTTTTTCCATCATGCTTGGTTGCTTTGTTCAGATATTCTATTGTGTGGTCTACAAAACAGCAGTGCTTATTTTGAGGTGAGTTTCCATTTACTAGCGTATGATTTACTTGAGGAAACCATGCACACATTTATTTAGAGTTAACTTCAACCTTAACCATATCTTTTGACATTTTGTCAATTGTTTTAATGAAGGGATACTGTGTAGATATTATTGAGTGCTGATTTATACCATGCATGGGCATTTATAGATAATATATAGAATTATAGAATAAAATCGACTTTTGAAAAAAATTGCAGTTAGGCTGAGTTAAGTTGAAGAACTCTGCAGCTGTTGGACAGAATTCTAGTGGCTCTCCAGGGAAATATTGATACTGTTGTTACTATAAATACACCTACGTTTTTTCATGCAGCAAATTTAACTGTGAAGGGGTACAACTCTTGTTTATTACTTCTGAAGGGGAGAGGTCTTTCACAGAATGAGTCATGCTGAAGGTTTTAGGTTGCTGCTGCCCCTTCTATTTGGGGGCGGGGGGGGGGGGGGGTAGTGGGTGCCTGCGGGGGGGGGGCGGGTTCAGGGGGTCACCACGAGTTTAGTTGAGCAAGGAGATAGAGAGAGAGAGAGAGAGAGAGAGAGAGAGAGAGAGAGAGAGAGAGAGAGAGAGAGAGAGAGAGAGAGAGAGAGAGAGAGAGAGAGAGAGTGAGTGAACGTGAGAGAGAATGATAGAGAGAGAGAGAGAGCATGAGAGAGAGTGAGTGAACGTGAGAGAGAGAGACAGAGAGTGAGACAGAGATTGAGACAGAGAGTGAGACAGAGAGTGAGAGTGAGAGAGAGAGAGTGAGAGCGCAAGAGTGAAAGAGAGCAAAAGAAAGCGAGATTGAACGAGCGAGAGAGAGAGCGAGCGAGTGAGAGAAAGCGCGAGCGAGTGAGAGAAAGCGCGAGCGAGTGAGAGAAATGTGATAGAGTGATAGAGCTCGGTCCGACGAGCACGTACACAAGACAGACACAAAAAGCGAAGAGCAAACAGGCCCTCACCACGCTCCTAGGTGAGGTGAGATACGCTGATGTAACCCCGGCTAGAGGTGAGACGATCGGGGTGTAAAGTCTGCGTACGACAGGAATACAGCGTGGTGTGCCCAGAGAGAGAACCGCCGAAAGGAACATAATGAGGACAGAAATTGAACGGGAAAAATAAATTCAATCTTAACACCATAATGACACCTGTAACATTTAAGCGCTCTCTCTTACAAGAAATTCACACTTTATTTTGGATCCCTATAAAAAGAAAATACTGCCCTCAAAAAGTGCCATCGACATGATGGTAAAATACCCTGTGTGCCAGAGTTGATGGCAAAGACAGCTTTGGTCCACTCCCCATGCCAGCCCCACACAGCAGCAGACACACTGATTACTCTCTGACACCAGTAGGAAATCACTTCTCCATCTCTTCCTTCTCCATTCCTTTCTCTCTTCAACTGTGTTGAGGGCGCCTTCTGTCTTTCGCCAGACCCCCACAATAGGAGCATCGCCAATATCCCCCCCCCCCCACACACACCCCCGCTTCCCCAAAAGAAAGTGTCAGCTACAAACTCCAATGATACTGGATAGCTGGAATCATATAAGGTAAACTCAATCATGGCGGGGGGGAAATATGGTGCCATCGATCTTGAAGTCATGCGTGTGTCTAGACGAGCCAGTGGAACGGGCGGATCAGACCTATCAGAGGCTGGGAAGCCAACGCCTGGGGTTGAAAACTGTCTGGCAGCCAACCACGCAAGACATCCAGATACCCTGGCAGCTCTGGCGATGGCAACGGCATATGTTTGTGTGTGTGTATGTGTGTGTTTGTGGGTCTGTGTGTTTGTGTGTGTGTGCGTGTGTATGTGTGTGCGCACCAATGAGTGTGTGTGTGTACAAGTGTGTTTGTGTGTGTGTGTGTGTGTGTGTGCACATGAATATGTTGTGTGTGTGTGTGAGTACGTACATAAGTAAGCTTGCGCAGGAGTTTGTGTGTGGGTGCGTGTGTGTATGTGTGTGCGCACCAATGAGTGTGTGCGTGTGTACAAGTGCGTTTGTGTGTGTGTGTGTGTGTGTGTGTGTGTGTGTGTGTGTGTGTGTGTGTGTGTGTGTGTGTGTGTGTGTGTGTGTGTGTGTGTGTGTGTGTGTGTGTGTGTGTGTGTGTGTGTGTGTGTGTATGAATGTGTTGTGTGTGTGAGTACGTACATATGTAAGCTTGCGCAGGAGTTTGTGTGTGGGTGCGCATACGTGTGTGTGTCTGCGCACGTATAAGTGTGTGCATGTGTACAAGTGTGTATTTGTGTGTGTCACGAGGGAGGAAGATAGAGAGCATTGTATTTCCATTGATTTCCGCCATTTTTGCCTCAGGGATCAATGACGGATAAAAGACAGTCAGCGTCTGACTGATCCAATTTGAGAGCAAAGGAAGTGAAAGGTAAAGAGAGAGAGAAGGAGGAAGATAGGGAGATAAAGGTAGAGACAGAGAGGGAGGAAGAGAACAATAGAGAATTGAAAACGTGTCATCATAAATTTGGAAACTGAGAAGAGCAAAAAAACTGCAAAAAATGAAGGAAATTGAACATTGAACGTATAAAGGATGAGCCATTGAAAACAAGACATCTGCGGAAAGGAATAAAGATCAAAATGAAAATGTTGAACGAGAGAGAGAGAACCTTTGCAAGATTGCTTAAGAGTACGAGACAATGCTCGGCTTAAGTTGAAATGTAATCCTCCTGATTTATCTCGAATTTAGAAACTAAATTACCTCTACAAGAAAACATGACATACATTTTCTGAACATACATTACAGTCAATCCTGTACTTTTATTTCTTTCCTGACTGCTGTCTGACTTTTATTTTCCCTTCTCCTTCCCTCATCCTCCCTGTCCATTTGTTTATTTTCTTGATGTCATTGTTTCTTCTGATTTTGCCACCGCCATTCTAAACTCAACTGTCTATATCCACAGTCCACCGTCCTCCCCCTCTCTCCCCCTCTCTCCCCTCTCTCCCCCTCTCTCCCCTCTCTCCCCCTCTCTCTTCCTCACTCTCTCTCGCTCACTCTCTCTCGCTCTCTCTCTCGCGCGTTCTCTCTCTGTCTCCATCTGTCTCGCTTGCTCACTCACTCCCTCTCTCTCCCTCTCTCTCTCTCTCAATCTCTCTCTCTCGCTCTCTCTCTCTCTCTCTCTCTCTCTCTCCCTCATGCTTTCTCTCGCACTCTCACTCTCTCCCTCTATCCCTCCCCCTCGCTCTCTCTCTCACTCTCTCTGTCTCTAACTATGTCTTGCCGACTCTCTCTCTCTGGCTCTCCCTCATGCTCCCTCTCTCTCTCTCGCTCGCCACCCTCATCAGACATTGATCCAGTTTGGATGAATGCATTTTTGGGGCTATAACTGTCTTGAGCACTCCAGGGCCCTTGTGGACTCCTCCAAGGTGATTTTGAAGAGCTTTCCACTACGTTTCTACCAGGTATACCCAGGGAACATTACATTGTATCGCGCACGGCTACAGTGTTATTCTTAAATCTATGCCGGAGGCCTTTTTTCTTATTATTGTAGTTATGGTAATTATTTTGGGTGTTCAATTTTGACTGTGCAAATAAATGCATAAGCTTAGACTTACTCACCCACCAACACACACACACACGCACACGCACACACACACACACACACACCAAAGTCACATGATTAGGAGTGCAAAACATATCTTCTGCTTTGGTGCTGTCGGATAGCCTGTGGCTATTGGCCATTGTTCCTGGGCTATCACTTCACACCCAATGCTTTGGCTACGAAGTGTCCTTGTTGTTTAAGCAAAGGGAGAAATATAAGAAGTCGTAGGGAGAGAAAGCACACATAAGGGATATCACATGGGCGGTGCGCTCAGCAGAGCGAACCATTAGGTTACCCCTCCCCACCCTGGAATATACATACAGCAAGAGGGTGAGGGCAAGAGCCAGGAAAATCAGGCAAGACGCCTCTCCCCCAGATGCTGGCCTCTTCACCCTGCTGCAGTCAGTCAGACGGCTACGCTGCCTTAAAGCTCGGACTCAGAGACTGAGGAGGAGCTTCTTTCTGCAGGCAGTTAGAATGCTTGACTCCGGTGGACTATAACTGGTACTCTTGCACTTTCTGCAGCACTTTCTATGCACTTTTATATCCCTTTTTTTTTTAATGACTGTATTTATAGCATCACCTCCTTAATAAGGGATGTCTGTTTTTAAATTACTATTACAGGTTCCAGTAATTTGCACAACGAATGACAGAGCTATGACCCCTTTTTAATTTCACTGTATGTAAAATGTTATTTTTTTGCAAACATGTTACCAATAAAACTTTGAACTTGAACTTGAACATGGGACTGAAAGTGTCAATTATATAAACAGTACACCAATTCAATACCGGACATCATCACACCAAACAATGGAACAGGCAATGCTAGTCGTTGCAGGACATTCATGTCATGCGAAAATCAAGTATCAGCTGGCGGCTAACTCAGTCCAATCAAGCTCACAAACACAGTGAGGCAGTCGATTTAAGACCGTCCACCTCACCCATTCACTCACTCTCTGCGCAGCTCGGTTTGGTGAGATGGCTTCCCCACCATCTCTACCACCAGCCTCCACCTGCTTTGTTTCTGCTCTTTGTTTTATGTAACCTACACAATGGGTTGAGATATCTCATTGTACAGTGCTCCCTGTTGTCAAATGTTAGTATGCTGTATGCAGACTACATATAGTGCCAGACTCAAGTTTATCACCATTTCATGCATAAATTGCCTGTGACAGAAGTCAGGGTTTCTGACACAAAAGGCATGATGGGACAGGATGACCGCACAGCAAAACATTTAGTTTTCGTCTATAACCTTTAATCATGTGCCATTTGCTAGATTCACCTTTAATTAAATTACACTTGATTAATTCCTTTATTTAGTTTGGCTTCCCACGCCAATTTGATTGCCTCTTAATAATACATATCAACTTAAATCAGTGCAACTATTACACCTGTTGCTTTTTTCAAAACTACTTCTGTTTTAAAATCAACTTTGTTGCTAATAAAATCACATCTATTACTACTTCCACTACAATAGACAGGTAATGTATCATAGAAACACAATATCTATAAATTCTGTCGGGGTAGCCTGATATTTCCTCAAAGCTATGCCTCTGTATTTATGTCCACGGCCAGGATGCCACATATGAGTAGTAGTTTGGCTCTTGGCATCAACAAAGGCCGCGAGACAGGATAGTTATGGCACATGAAAAAAATTGAAAGTGAAAACATATAGATTGTTTCACGTCCTGCTGCATGGAAGCTCTTTGTTTCCATGGAAACAATATGGAATTGACAATTCAATAATGAATGGATGTGTCCTCTAGTTTACGCACACACACACACACACACACACAAACACAGGAGAACATTTGCGGACATTAAAACAAATACTTCCCACCTACACACCGACACGGACCTGTGCACATACACACACCCACACACACACACACACACACACACACACACACACACACACACACACACACACAAACACACACCAAAAGTGTTCGCAGCCACTGAATTCAAGGATTTCAAGGTCTTAAGTCTATCTGACTAGCATCACAGAAGTGTGGACAAATATGCTTGAATGTCATGTTATGATTAAATTGCTTAGGAAATGCTTTGGTGGCTTTGTAAAGACATCAAGGAAAAGCTAGTCCTGCCCTTAAGCGAGACAAGATGGTGGGGGGCTGGGAGAGGGGGTAGAGCGTTGCTAAAAGGAAAGTGATGGATGAATTAGATCATACCTCCCGAGGAAACTCTGCTAAGTGTTATATCAAAGGGGCAGGTTTTTTCCAAATTTGTTCATGATTATACGTCATATATGATCGTCAACATTGTTATCCATGCATTTATTCAATGTTACTAAAAATAAAGACGTGTTTTAGAGAAAACTAGTAGTTAGTAGTTAGTTCCTATGCTTTTGCCACTGGTCACTGGCAGTCAGTCTGTGGACGTGCAGCTCCGAACAGCCGGAGTCTGCCGGTGTCCATTTGTCTGGACGTCAAAGTGCCTCAGAAGAGGCGTCACGGCCGAAGGGGCACCGACGGCCAGGTGTCTGCGGACGTTTGGAGCTTCGCCGAGGGATCCTTTTATTTTGATTGCCGCTTTCGGGAGAGAGGGTCAAGCCTCTCAGACACGCCTCTGTTTGATGCGCACTTCGGAAAACGTTGCTCGTTATAAAGCTCAGACGCAACAACGGTACTAAGAAAAAAACAACAAAGCTGTCTGGGGTCGCGGCCCTTGGGAAAACCGGCCGCCTCCTTCCTAAAACTGTTATCTTTTAAACATAAGAGTTGTTTTTAAACCTCAGTGTTCAAATTCGACACCGAGGGTTCTCTCACGCTTTGAAATGGATTGACAAAGACACACACATGCAGACGAATAGACACACAAACACACTTTGGTTGAATGCATGTTAAAATATTGATCTAAAACATCGATCTATATTAAATATAAGACATCATTCAGATTCGTCTGTAAGGAATGCAATTATTTTCTTGATTGGAGATGATTGCATAATTTTTTTTATAATACATCTATTCATATACAGTTGCTTGTATGATGTGGCATTTCTATGCACGTGTGTGTGTACGGTAGCATGTGTGTATTTTCGGATGAGCACAGATATGTTCCCTGGTGTGTGTGTGTGCGGGTGCGTGTGCGTGTGCGTGTGTGTCTAGTGTGGGACCAGCTCCACTGTGGCCCCTATGTTTCCAATCATAGAGGACCATTAACTTTAATGACCTGGGGTGGCCCTCAGGGTTACCACGGCAATAGAGAATGAGGTCATAAAGAGATATTCAGGTCAGAGGCGCTATCACAGATATGGACCGTCTCGTCATTATCTCGTCTCTGTTTCATCCCTCCCCTAGCTCGCCTGCGTTCTACCCCTTGGCTCGAACCTAGGTCTGTTCGGTCCAGTATAAATCATCTTAATGAATCAGACGAAAAATATTCATGGCTGCTTGTAGATTATAGGATGGATATTCCTTAACACCGGCTTTAAGATTAAGTACAGAGTATTTACCCAAGAAAGTGCTTATTTGCCTCTCTCTCTCTCTTTCTCTCTCTCTCTCTCTCTCTCTCTCTCTCTCTCTCTTCCTCTCTTTCTTTCTCTCCCCCTCTCCTTCAGTGTATTTTCTATTAAGGAAAGCTCAGCCTCTCCTTACAAGGGCTGGTATCGACCGGTGTTCACACGTATGGTGAGGCGTGCGTCTACCTTCTCCTCCTTCCTGTAGATACTATCAAAGGCCGGCGCCGCAGTGTGGGCTATTTTACGCATGCCAATGCTTTTGTGCATGTGTGCGTGCCGTGTGTCTTTGTGTTGTAGCAATACCCATGGAGTGGCGGGCGCGGGCTCAATTAGCCCAGAGGGGAACTCTGTAATAATCCCCACCCTTGGGCATAATGGCCAATTACAGCAACAGTGGCTGGAATAAATGAGTGTGTCCCAACGAGGGCAGCATGGGACAATGTGAGGGAGAGAGAGAGAGAGAGAGAGAGAGAGAGAGAGAGAGAGAGAGAGAGAGAGAGAGAGAGAGAAAGAGAGAGAGAGCGAGAGCGAGTCAAGGAGGGAGGGAGGGAGGGGGGAGAGCGCGTGGACAAACCAAAGCGTAAGAAATTAGAACTAAATAAACAGTGTATAACAAAGGGTGGAAGGAGTGGAGGCATGGCAATGTAAAGGAAAAGCACATCGGAGAAGTGTTGAAACATGATTGGGAGGCGTGATTCACACTCAATGAAAATGAAAGAACTGTCACTCCCCCGTGGACTATTTAATGTACATATTGATATATATTGATGCCTGCTCATTTATCAGTATCACAGCCTATTTATGCACCTTTACTTGGCAGGAAAAACTAGGGGGTGTGCTAGGTTGGTCGATTGACCAACATGGCTGGTTTCGCGGTGACATCGACTGACCAACAGTCGGCCGGCTTTGAAGAAGAACAGGAAAGAAGTGTATCAAAACAGAGAGAGAGAGAGAGAGAGAAGGAAAAAAGGCTGGCTTGTCTTTATGCACACAGACAGCGATTCAACGGCTGGCATTGCTTTCAAACCGCTTAAGCACATCGAGGGAGCCTTCACTTTGCATGTAACAGGGAAAGAATGATGCAACACAAAGCAAACACGCGCACCCAGACACAAGCACACCCACACATACACACACACACACACACACATCCTCCCCCGCCCCGCTACCTGAGGACATGTCGGCGTAGTGGCTCCGCCCCCCCGACCGCGAGGCGTTGATGTGCACCGCCAGCTGGCCGCCCTCCAGGGACACCTCCAGCGTCCCGTCGCCCAGGTTACTGAACAGCAGCAGCCCGTCGGGGTTCCAGGTGCGGAACTGGAAGCCCACCGACGCCGCGTTGTGATTGGCCCGCCCGGGCAGCTGCAGGAAGCTGGTGGCGTTGAAGAAGACGGGGAAGGAGTGCGCCTCCGTGCAGGAGAAGGTCAGGTTCCGCTGAGAGGAGAGGGGGGGGGGGGGGGGGGGGGGGGGGGGGAGAGAGAGAGAGTGAGTGACGGCGTGCAAAGTGTGGTGTCCGAAACGTTTACTAACACTCACACTATAAAAAGATGAGACATGACGTGGACCACCGGTGCTCCCAACCCCGGGACATCCTTGCCTGTTTGTCGGAGTGATGCGACGGAAGCCAGGCCTGTCCACGAATCAATGATGGATGGCACTAGAGTGAATCATTATTCTGTGCATTGTGCTCTTGAATATACTATTCATGTCAGCACATGGATTTGTGTGTGTGTGTGTGTGTGTGTGCATGTGTGTGTGTGTGCATCTGCATTCGTGTATGATCTGTGAAGGTACATGTGTGTACCTTCACGCATGTGTATATCTCTATAGTAACGACCTTAAGCGATCCAGGTAAAACGTGTGTTTATGTGTGTGTGTGTGTCTTTGTGTGCGTGTGTGTGTGTGATATACAACCCACCACCAAGCTAGCTGATCAGTGCACTGTAAGTGGAATCAGGAAACTGTGACGCGCTGCAAGTCTGCGAGAACACACTTCAGGATTTCGGTTCAGATAAAACGGTCAATCGCACCGCAAGCCTCACCTCCATTGACACAAGGTAAACCTCCCATCATGCATTGCAGGAGACAACATTGGGCCCCCTTACAAAGGGAATAAGACATGTTGATATGCATAGTCTATCCCCCTGCTGGGTGGTCTGTACCACACTGAGATATTCTGCTTGATGGAGAGAAAGTCAGAGAGGCCAAGGGGAACGACGTACTAAAAAACAAAAAGAAAGCCTTCGGGGGTTTGTAGCCTATCAAAGGATGTCGGGTGAACAACTTTAGCATCGGCAAAATTATTAATGAGGTGCAAAGTGCGGTGTATTTTGACGATTAAGTGATGCCCTGCATATGTTACTCAGAAATCTCCCTCTCTCTCTCTCGCTCTCTCTTTATAGAGAGAAAGTGAGGAGAGAGAGAGAGGTTTTAGAGGTTGAGCAGTTTTCTTGTAACCGAAAGGCTGCTAGTTCGATCCCCATCTCCTCCTAGCTGAGTGTTGATGCGTCCCTGAGCAAGACAGTTAACCCTAACTGACGAGCTGGCTGTCGCCTTGCATGGTTGACTGCCGTCGGTGTGTCAATGTGTGTATTAACCAAAGTAAGTTGCTTTGGATAAAAGCGTCTGCTAAATGCCCTGATTGTAAGAGAGAGAGAGAGAGAGAGAGAGAGAGAGAGAGAGAGAGAGAGAGAGAGAGAGAGAGAAGGTAACACTACACCACCTTAGTTGGTGGTGGAAGTTACAGTGGATCAAACAGGAGAAGGTAGAGAGAAGCCGGGCTGAAGCTTAGTAAGAGTTGAGGGGAGCCTGATAAATCATTCATCTCCCGGGCTGCTTTGGATACAATTTGTCCCCACTGTGAGATCATTTAGAAGCATAAAAGACCAAAACTGATATGCGAGATAAGCATTTTGCCAGCCCTGGAAGTCTCGTGTCTCTGTTTGTGTTGAGGTTTTAATCGCTGAGGTCGTTATAGGAGCTGTGTCTGTCTGTGTGCGTGTGCGTGTGCGTGTGCGTGTGCGTGTGCGTGTGTGTGTGTGTGAGAGACTGGATTAGCATGTATGTGTGAGTATATGAGTTTGAGAGATGTGTATGTTAGTATGTGTGTTTGTCCATGCATGACTTTGCATTTATTCATGGGTTTGAATGTATGTGTTTGCGCTTGTGTGTGTGTTTGTGTATGTGTGTGGTGTACATGTGTGTGGTGTATAAGGAGTCATGGATGGGCGTTTGCATTTCTGAATATCTGAATATGTGGGGTGTGTGTTTGTGAATGTATGAGTTTGCATTTCTTCAGGTTATTTGCTCTTGGGTGTGTCCGTGTCTGTGTCTGTGTGCGTACAAAGCTGGAGGTGTCGATCTTCTTGCGGCGGGCCAGGTCGGTGATGTTGTCTCCATTGTAGTTGATGCTCTCCATGCAGCCTTTGAAGTTCTTCCTCCCTCCTCCTGACGGTTTCCCACTGTACGGCATTCCCCCGAAACTCAGCTGAGAGAGAGACATAGGGAGAGAGAGAGAGGGAATGGGAGAGAGAGAGAATGGGAGAGAGAGAGAATGGGAGAGAGAGAGAGAGAGAGAGAGAGAGAGAGAGAGAGAGAGAGAGAGAGAGAGAGAGAGAGAGAGAGAGAGAGAGAGAGAGAGGATGTAAAACCAATTTAACTTATTCCAAATACTATATTATAATATATATTATCATATACATTTTATATATACATGTACATTATTTAAAGGTTACATTTTTCATTGTATCTGCGCACTGTAAAATGTTGCTTTTGATTAATATCTGGTGTCTGATATGCAGACATATTACTTAAACATGTTATATTAGATATAAGGTATCAGGCATGAGCTGATACCGTTTCCAAGAAGAGATTTAGAAGTGAATTGCTAAGCATTAACAGTACAAACACATCTTCAATGAAAGAATAAAGGCATTATTTGTAGACTTTCTTCAAAGTGAGGATGTCAAAAACTACAATTACAAGTGAGAGGTAGTGAGAATGTGACAGAGAGTTGTGTGTGTGTTTGGGTGGGTGTGTTGTTTTTGTGTGTATCTCTGCGTGTATGAATGAACACATTGTGTATGTTCCTATTGTATAGAGTATATTGTGTGTGTGAATGAACATAGGAAGTGCATATAGTGTAGATATGTGTGTGTGTGTGTGTGTGTGTGTGTGTGTGTGTGTGTGTGTGTGTGTGTGTGTGTGTGTGTGTGTGTGTGCGTGTGCGTGTGTGGAGCTGCTCTGAGCCTGGTGTGCTCGTTAAGCCTAGAGTGAAAATCCAGGGTCTGTTTGTGTCTACCCTTGGCAGTAATTACGAAGACTAGTGAAGCATCACCTTGCAAGCACACACACACACAAGCACACGCACACACACACACACACACACACACACACACACACACACACACACACTACATCTGCGGACGGGAAAGTGTAGAGGCTCCGGCTCGAGAGTCCTCATTGGCCAATAACACCACTGACAATATCCTTCCAGGTTCAGTGGACACACGCGTGCACACCTGCAAACCCTCACACACACACACACACACACACACACACACACACACACACACACACACACACACACACACACACACACACACACACACACACACACACACACACACACACACACACACACACAGACAGACACACACACACACATGCACACTCACTGGGCTCTATGATGTAATCCATTGGTAAAGATTCCCTGAACGATCACTTAATTCACAATTTTAGGTTAATTGTCGTAGTGGAGGAGACTTCATAGTGGAAAAAGGACACCCACCCATAAATTCTATGTGCTCCCAGGGTAACATACTCTTACATAGATACACACACACCACACATGGGAATACACAGGAACACAGTGTACTGCTCAGACTCACACCTTCCCACACACACACACACACAGAGTGTGTATGTATGCATATATATTTATATATTAGTGCTGTCAGTTAAATGCGTTATTAACGGCGTTAACGCAAACCAATTTTAACGGCGTTAATTTCTATATCTTTTTTTTCTCTTTAGCTCTAAACAAAGCAGTAGCCTGACTGCTATGTTCAAGGCAGTATGTTTGTCGTTTAATTGTACTATAGGCTTTTTTTGTATCGTCCTGTTTTGATCAGTATATGCCAATGTTGTTATCCATAAAAAAACATTTGCACAAGGCAAGCCGATGCAGTTCTCCATGTTGATAAGAGCATTAAAATGAGAAAAATTAATGGGACAAAGAAATCATGGGATATTTAGCATATAAAAAAAATAATCGTGAGTTAACTATGACATTAAATATTTTAATCGCTTGACAGCACTAATATAAATAAATATATATATATATATTAATATATATTAATAAATATATATATATATATATATATATATATATATATATATATATATATATATATATATATATATATATATATATATATTATACAGGTTGTATGATTTTGACTCAATTGAGTCTATAATTATAATTCTTTATTATTTGTATATATGAGCCTCCCTCATATATATGATATCATTATATTTATACATTTGTATGTGTGTGTGTGTGTGTGTATATATATATAGACCATTATATGTCTAAAACATTATACGCATATAGACACAATTATATATATTATTATTCTATAATAGTCTGGCAAGCCAGACCCATATCGGAAAGATATTGGGTCTGTACGGTGGCAGTGTGGGCGGGATAAACGGTTGTCTTTCAAGTTCCCTCTGCACGCAATAGGATAGCTGTTTACATTTTCAACCGATTTTCAAACGGTTTGGTTTGTTATAAACGTCAGAGATGTAGTTATGACACTGCATACTTTTGATAGAATAATGGAACATAGAATAATGTTCTAAAATAGGTACAATATCATAACCATGTTAATAACGTTTGTAATAAACCAAACCCTTTGTAGAATTGAGCAAGTTATGGTTAATTAAAAAGTACATGTACCACTACCAACACAATGTTATGGGTGAGCAGCTTACTGTGGTAAGATGGCCGCCTATGGTGACGTTCTAGACGCCACCGTTAGGCATCTAGTTTAGGGTGACCAAACGTCCTCTTTTCCCCGGACATGTCCACTTTTTACGTCCCGTCCGGGGCGTCCGGGGGGGTTTTATTAATTGATGATAATGTCCGGTTTTCGGACATTATCTCGTTGCATATTTGTTTTTGCCTCGTCGCATATTTGTGTTTCTGGGTCTTTCACATAACCTACTAGTTATTACCATTGTATATGTCTATGGTTATTACGGCCTTCCAAGTTCTGGAAATGGTATCTCCCTTACGTTCCACCTTCTTGCGCGAGCTGACTGTAGAGAGAGTCTGTCATTGGGCGACCGATCTCAGGGTTGCCAGAGCCACGATAATGATCCTCCAAATACGACCATTTTGAGCCTTTGGTACGTTACTTTGCCATTTCCAATCTGGCAACATTGAGCACCTTGCCGCTTCCACTCTGTTTACAACAGCACATTACAAAAAAAAAATGCGCTGCGTAGCGGTTATCAATGAAGTACCACATTGTGTGGGGAATAGGTATTTTGGCGCCCCCTGCTGCAGGCGCACACCTGCTCGTTGAGAAGGTGCCGTGTATAGACGGAATGAAACCCCCACTGAAGTCCGTAGGCTCACCACCCCCCCCCCCCCCCCCCGTCAACAATCTTGCCCGGGGCGCAATTGGACCTAGGATCGCCACTGTCTGCAGCCATGCCTGAACGTAAATGTAAGTTCACGGACGAACTAAAGAAAAAATACCCATGTTTTCGCCCCCCCCCCCCCCCCCCCCCCCCCCCGCGACGAGGTGTCCTCTTTTTCACAAACTCAAATCTGGTCACCCTAATCTAGTTAATATGTAAGGAATAATCACCGAGAGGCCGGGCAATAAACAGTGATATGCCCGGCTCGTGGACGGCTTACTGCCCGAGACGAAGTCGAGGGCGGTAACCTTCCGCGAGCCGGGCATATCAAACTGTTTATTGCCCTGCCTTGAGGTGATTATTCCGTTTATTCTACTTCGCGCCGGCCAACATAATAAAACAATTCAAATACTTTAATAATTAGCATTCTTAAATGAAGTAGAATAAATATATTTATTCTACTTCATTTAAGAATGCTAAACAGGTTACCGCCCTCGACTTCGTCTCGGGCAGTAAGCCGTCCACGAGCCGGGCATATCAAACTGTTTATTGCCCGGCCTCTCGGTGATTATTCCTTACATATATCTATGATGGAGACCGACGACCAAACTTTTACCGTATCCGGTCGGCAAAACTCCGAATACATCTTTCTTTTCCAGGAAAGACTTCAGTGCAGTTCTTTGTTCATTTCTCAAAGAAAATGATAACTTCAAGTCTTGAAGAGTCGCGGCCAAAGCCGAGTCGAAAGACAGCTGTTCGCCAGCAGCAACAGTCATTATTGTTTACCTTTAACACGGAACCGTCGCAGCTCTGTCGTCATTCGGCTCGATACCGCCTCTCACGATCTGATTGGCCTGTCCCATTTTCTTTTTCCAGCAGCGAAAATCGACGACAGAAGGCTAGACCTCCCTGGCTGCAAATTAAATTTGCTGCCGCTAGGGGCGGCTAGATTTCTAGGCTAATTCTATAATGCATTACAAGTAATTCTCGTATTGAATTACCTAACACATGCATCTAAGTTGAAGACCAAAGAACAACATGAAAGGCAGTAATAGACAACAACATGGCAAAACTCCCACAGAAAGACGCAAAGGAGTCTGTGGGGGGGGGTGGGCCTTGCTTGGGGATGGGGGCGGCAGGTTGCTAATGATTTAATGGGTCTCTCTAACCTTCGCTGTGGAGGAGTTATGAGGACCCCGGATGGAGAGGGGTCATTACGGCAGAAACAATGTGTGGACAGGGTGGGGGACTCAGCGCACAGGGGCTATTTTGGCGCTTGACCAGTTTGGACGAGCATAAACACGAAAACACACACGCACACACACGCAAGCACGCACACACACATTATAAACACTTCTACGTAACAACTTTTTTCTTGTTTGCACTCATTGTCAATAACGGCCGCCGCTGAGCACTGGTGGACTGCGGAAGTATGCATTGCTCCTGGGGGCCTGTTGCACACGCATGTGTATTAGAGTCCATCCTCAGCCCCCCTGAGCCACCCCACCGTGCCTCTGCCCACCTCGTAGTCGAGGTCCAGGTGGTCGAACTCCCCGTTGGTGCGGAAGTGCTGGGTGTGCGTGTCCAGGGTGAAGTTGACGTTGCGGCGGAAGCGCTCGATCACCACGGCGTGCCAGTGGTGGTCGTCCAGCAGGCTGCCGCTGGACACGGAGGTGTGGCCCAGGATGGAGCCGTACTGGTTACTGCCTGCACGGGGGGGAAGAGTTTCAGGTGAAAGGGTTCTTGATGGGGGACACATGAGCCTCTGGAGGTAAAGCCAGGTTGGATGGTAACCGGAAGGTTGCTAGTTCGATCCCCGGGTCAACCGAGCTGAGCGACGAGGTATCCCTGAGCGAGGCACCTAGCCCTAACTTCTCCCGACGCACTGGCTGTTGCCCTGCATGGTCGACTACGCCGTCGGTGTGTGAATGTGTGAATGTGTGAATGAATGTGTTAATCTTAGGCAGTATCGTAAAGTGTTTTGAGTGGCCACTGGTTAGACAAGCGCTATATAAATGCAGTTAATTACCATTTACCATGGTGGGTCTCGAGGAAAGGATGGGCATTGGTTTGTAGGTACGACCATTCGATTTTACGACAGAGCGCGTTGTGATATATACAATAGAGCTTACACGCTGTGATGTCAAATGGCACATTTGAGCAAAGGAGCATTGGAATGTTATGTCATTATGTTGGGTAAGAAATTGCTTTGGTCACAGGATTTTTACAGTGCTGCTACTCTCTTGAGTCTCCTCAACAGGGCAGCAAAGTATTGGCCAACAGAAAATCCCATGTAGCACTCTGAGGTACAAGCCCTACTGAGATAAATGGCACCGTATATAAATGCGGACAGCCTCCATTGCATTTTTCCTTACTGACTTATGCAGCTGTAGCAGCTGGATTTTTCTAAGTGCACATGCGTTCTTTAAGGGTTAACAGACACCTGACTTCCTTAAATAAGGGACCATACACAGTTTAAAATCTCAAATTGAACAATTATTGTCAATGGCTTATTTTGTGTCAGTATTCTGTGTGCGTGGGTGTATCTGTGTGTGTGTGGATGTATCTGTGCATGTCTGTGTGAGTCTGTGTGTGAGTGTATCTGTGTATGTCTGTATGTGTGTATTTGTATGTGTTTGTGTGCGTGCGTGCATCTGTGTGTGTGTGTGTGTGTGAGTGTGTGCGCGTGTGTATCTGTGTGTGCGTGTGTGTATCTATGAGTGTGTGTGTGTGTGTGTGCGTGTATCTGCGTGCGTGTATCTGTGTGTGTGTGTGTATGTGTGTGTGCGTGCGTGTATCTGTGTGTGTCTATCTGTCTGTGTGCGTGCGTGTGTGTATCTGTGTCTGTGTGTGTGTGTGTGTGTGTGTGAGCTGCGTACCCAGGTTGATCTGCAGCAGCAGCTTGGCCTTGTGCAGCTCCAGGGTGATGTAATCGCCCTGCTGGCCCTCACCGTGCAGGATCACCCCCTCGCTCTCCGACGTCTTGAACTTCAGCGTGATCACGTCCTTGATGATCTTCACCTTCTTCACCTTCACACACACACACGCACACACACAAGCACGCACGCACACGCACACACACACACACACACACACACACACACATTTAAATGCTTTTATTTGGATCCAAATTTTACAAAGAAGGGGACCAAGGTCCAAACATTTCAGGAAGAAAGATTGATAATGTAACAGGTTCATCAAGCTGACATGCCTTTACAAGACCTACATGATCAGTGAAGATATCACACCGAACACTCCCATACAGACACACACAAACACACACACAGACATAGTACAGCAGTGTCCGCTCCAAACCGTGGAGGAAGCGGCCTCCCCTGCAGGCTACAGAGTGTTGTGACGGTTGTTGTGATTGGCTTCACCACTAAACGACTGCTTGCTAATGAGCCCATGTCCTGTTTCCTCAGACATCCCAGCGATTAATTTGCAGCCTATTATCTTTTGCTTGACTGTGTTGATCCTCGGCTTGAGTTTTATTTGGGTTAGGAATTTTGATCCGAACTGATAAATATTAGATTTTTATTCATATTACCCATTATCAAACCTTCCCCCTCAGTGTGATTTGTCCTGATGGGATTTGTGATCACAAAAGCTTTCATGCAAAACATTTTGGGAGCACTTTAGAATAAAATGACAAACAGTCAGGAGTAAAGCAGGAGTAAACTGAATTCTTAATGTGTTGCAAACGATTAATAAGATAATTAGATAATATTAGCAACTATTCATAACAATAAGTAAATAATGCAAGTTAGAGAGTTAGAAAAGAAGAAAATTGTTTGGTATGAGCTTATCTAAATGCATATCTTTGCCTTCAATAGAGTTTAAAATAATTATTGACCGGCAAATCCTCAAAAACTTTTAAAAATATTCATATGAGCCATTTTCTCATTATGTTATTAAGGTTTAGAATTGATTATGAATTGTTTACCTAAGAATTTTTATTGAGGAACAATGCTTTATAAATCCTGATTCAATATGAAGTGTTATTTAATTGTAAGTAGTTGTAATTAACGCTGGAATTAAACCTAAAAACCTTTTTAATTATATTTGAGCTATTATATATGCTGACCCTCCCACGGTCTGTTTGCACTTTAAGGTTGTACTTTTAATAACTTTCGTACTTTTAATTGGTCTGCCGCTATCAACAACTACATTTCACATCCTTTTAATACACTGATCCTAAACAATATAGCCACATGGCGCCGGAAGGAGTTCATCTAACAATACGGCAGGGTTACAATTCACTGCAGCCTGTAGGTGAACCAACAGAAAGAAAGTGTGACAAAAACAAATGGTTTTTCAAACCACTGCAATTAATCAATCCGCATTTGACCAATATAACCAGCCATGGTGGAGGAAGTAGTAAAATTAAATTCAGTAAAAAAACAAAAATAAAGCAGTGATGTCTCCATCCAAAGTAAAATGTCCCTTTTTATGACCAGGCCAGGGAGATACGACCGGGAGACAGAGATAGAGTTTGGGGCTTGGCTGGGGCTCAGACCAGGTGCCTGATCGGGTCTCTGCTGACGGGTTATCTCTTCCACAGTGTGCCGTTCTACTGCTGTAAAAACAGATGACCTGGAAATATAAACCAGTCCAATGTGGTGTTTTAGTGCCTGGTGCCTTGGCCGGTCCAATCCCAGGCTGCTCGCCATCCACAAGCAAAGCCCTGTTATTGAACATCTAAAACTCCCCCATCTAACTCTTTTTCAAAGCTTTCCATAGTGTCGTTTAAAGGCTGGCTTTTTTATTGGTGCGTGGCTGATATGCTTTTGAAACATTACTAGGACATAAAATGTAACCTTTCCTTTTCAATCTTTGGTCTCCATTATTTTCTACTGAATTGCCCTCAATGTGTTTGAGGGAGAGAAAAGGCAATTAAACGCAAAACGGCTAAAATTAACCCACTCCAATTTGCAAACGTACCGGCTCCCATAGTAACACTTATTATTTGCACTTGACATTATTAAAGCAAGTTAAACTTCAGATAATAGCTTTTTCCTACACATCTTCCAACAACTCAGAGTTAAACCTGACAGGACTCTGAAGAAGTGCTCCTCCACAATGAGACTAATTGCTTCTTTTCTTAAGCTTGTAGGAAGAATTAATTTGAAAATGACAGACAAGGTACCTTAAAGCGGTATGCGATGACTCCCTGTCCGTCAAAGTTGATCACGTCAGCCCCTGAAACACAGACAGAGGGACACAGAATTAATGATGAGCATAGACATATATGTATTTATCTGTATCTAAAATGGATGTTTAGAGATTTGGAATAAATTAATGTTATCGAAGGAGTCTCCCAAATGACGGTTTCACACTGTGCCATTAAAAGGCTCTATATAAATGTTCATGTCTAAACGTACCAAGCATGGACAGTGAGATTGATACAATGTATTTCTTTCATTCAATACTAATACTGGCAGAGAAAAACTGGAAAATAGATGGAGAGAGAGAGAGAGAGAGAGAGAGAGAGAGAGAGAGAGAGAGAGAGAGAGAGAGAGAGAGAGAGAGAGAGAGAGAGAGAGGTGGTGTATGGGAAGAGGAGAGATAAAATACCGTGCTTCAGATACTCCTCAATCTAGGGATCGCCAACCCCTGGTGTTCAAATCGGCCAGTGGGTTTGCTAGCGTGTGTGTATATGCGTGTGTTTGTGCCTAGGTGTGTGTGTTTCTGCTTGTGTGTGTGTGTGTGTGTGTGTGTGTGTGTGTGTGTGTGTGTGTGTGTGTGTGTGTGTGTGTGTGTGTGTGTGTATGCTTAGGTGTGTGTGTTTGTGCCTAGGTGTGTGTACATAAGTTTGTGCTTAGGTGTGTGTGTGGGTAAAATACTGCACAGGAGAGGGTCGGATAAGAGAGCTGAGGACCAATCTGATTATTTTACACTGCAACCACCCCACACACACACACACACACATGCCCGCGCACACACACACATCCAGAGACATGTTGGGGAGCAGAAGGTCAGGAAGAAAGAAGAGAAAGCCTTCACGCTGATCGTAGGACTCTAGTACAGTACTTTTCTCCAGGCGGTTGTCATTGCTCAAAGGCATACAGTATTTCTTGTACCGTTCCCAAAATGGTTCGCAACAACACAACCCCTCCCCTACAATTATTGGGAACATAGATTTGACTAATGGAGAACAAGGGTTTGGGCCACAGACACACACACACACACACACACACACACACACACACACACACACACACACACACACACACACACACACACACACACACACACACACACACACACACACACACACACACACACACACACACACTCGCACATTATTCCTTCCAGAATACTGATAGCTACTCACACATGGCAAGGCCTTTCAAGGTAAGGTTCCCCAGAGGGAAATAAATGCCATCATGTCCCAACTCTCTCCTACGTTCAGTGCTGCTCAAACGATCCCATGCCGGCCGTCACAATGGGTTGAACTTTCCAATATCTTTCAGTGCCCATCACCCTCTTTTGCCCGCTCATGTTTGTCTTTTAACTTTTGTTGACAGGATGCTTTGTACGTGTGTTCACTAGCGACCTCTCTGGCCAGAGATAGCCAATGGCAGCACCTTCAGAGAGTTTTGTGATGTTTGTGACGAGAGGACCTTCGGACAAAACAAAAAGCTGTTGACGTAGAGCAGACAAACAACCATTGAAAAACACTTTTAACACCATCGCAACCATACAGAACAACCCAGCAACCATTTCCGTTTTGCTAACAGCCCAAGAAGCAACATGTAAGACCCTATCAGCCACCATAACGCTAAAGTAGTACTTTATATCACTCTACTGGACAATTTCAATATACCAGGCACCGAAAGCTTTCACAAAGCTGCACACCACAATTTCTTCTCAAAATGTACTTTTTATATTTGATGTTTATCCTTCACTCTATGCTTATTTTCTGTGACATTCTAAACTGTGTAGGAAGGTACAATTTTGTCCATTCTTATTTATCCATTAGACATTTTCTATATTTTATTTATTTTAGGCGTGGAACAGATAAAAAGGGAAAAAAAACACAAAGTCCTTAATCACATCTTTTTTTTGTCTCACTGGCCACCCACTCGCCTGTGGTAAGTGGCAGGAGGGAATGAATCACACAGAGTAGGGGAGATGGATGGAGTGAGAGATCGAAGTTTGAAGGATACAATCGACACAAAGCAAAGAGATGGGTGCTGGAATGGCTGCATCAAGAGAGAGTATACTGTCGTGAGTGTGTGTGTATGTGTATGTGTACGTCCTTGTGTATTTGTGTGTGCGTGCGTGTGTGCGACGGTGTGGTTTGTGTACATGTGAAGGAAGGTAGTCTTGTGTGTTTGGTATGGGCAGCATAATGGGGCAGAAAATGGTTGCACCTGGGGAGTAGAGCTGCCGTGCACTGAACAGCATGCCATGTGCCAGTGTGTGTGCATACCTTAAAAACCTTTTTAGCTTTTGCATTTCAAAAAAGGAATGGCACAGCCTTTTTCTGTTGTGTGCCTCAAAGTCTCATTTGGTAAACAACCCCAAAAATTTAAAATGCATGTCCATCAGTAGAGATCTGGATCCGTAATTATACCTCCTCTAAACCGCGGCTTAGTAATCACTATAACCACCCGGGTAATTGCATTACGCAACAAATTTGTTGCAGTCACAGGTTGAATGAAGAGAGCTCAAACAGGTATGTGTGTGTGCCCGTGTTTTTGCCCATGTGTGTCTGTGTGCGTGTGTGTGTGTGTGTCATCAGCCACAAATTAAAAAAATAAACAATACAAAACAAACAAACGCCTTCCTCTTTCTGTTCTGTTTGTTATTTGGTGTAAAAAGTCGTTTTCCCAGCCAGTGTTCGTATTGTTGCTGTTTACTTTGTTAAATATTGTGGAACAGTGCCATTGATAGGCTGTGTCCACAAAGGGCAAGTATCAAATGCCTGATCCTTAGTTTGAGTGTAAGGTTCACATTAAATCCTACACTCTCACAAGTGAGTGTGTAACCAATTTTTCATTGAAACTGTTGTTCCTCAAGATACACCTTAACTAAGCTTAACCTAACCTAAACTAGCTAGCGGTCAAAATAATGCCTCTTCACGGCGGTTCTAGTACTAAAATGCATTTTGGGATGAGAGTGATAGGACAGGGGGGAAATGTGTTATCCCCATGGTTACAACCAGCACCAACTTTATGATACTACGCTAGTAACACCATTATGTATTAACTTTATAATGGACGATGTTGGATATGAAATGCGCCAGACACCCAGCTTGGTGTTACACTATAATAAATGTAACACCACACTATAGTAAAAGTTATAGACAGATTAACAGACAAACCCCCACACAGCCACACACAACTTGCCACCAGTGCCACCTTGTCTGGACTTTACGGAAATAACACATCTTTGAGTTTGGAGCAGAACGTAGCCAAACTGACTTGCAGAAGTTCTGATTTTGAAACAGTTTTCTCTAAATAACGTTCCTAATTTAGTAACAGTGACAAAAAAAGTCATATCCTACTATGTTGAAGATCCAATAAGAAACTTTACAAAGTAAAACCCCAAAGTAGAACCCAAAAAACTATTTTGGGTTCACTGGCTCTTTAAGAAAGTTTTCGTTAAATCTTCCTCACCGTTGATTCAACACATCAGCATTCATTTAACTTTTGTCTGGTGTTGTGACATGACTTGCTGCTGGAGTTGCCACCATGTCTAATCCCTGTGTGGTTTGGTTATCAGCATGAGTACAGGATGTCTAGTCTTAAAAAGAAACGAGAGCTAGAGCCACAACTTAGTTGATGATATAGTCTGACGCCGCTTATCAGGCGCCGCAAGCCAAGAGTCAGGCAGCCAACCACACTTAGGGGTATTGAAGTCAGATGTTGTGACTCTGATGTTGTGGCTACTCCTAGGAATCCAGTTGCTGTGTCCAATTTACTGAAGGGTGGCTGTGGTGAAGCTGTAAGGCGGGTGGGGGGGGAGGAGGTGACAGCTGCAAAGTCTCAGGAAGTAAAAGTTGTGGGAGTCACCAGAGTCGGCTGATAGCCCAAGACAGAGAATGTTGTGTATGTGTTTGTGTGTTTATGTGCCTGTGAGCATGTGCGTCTGACAGAGACCCAAAGGAGGCATGCGCAGAGATATCAATATTCTGTTTTTTCTCTTCTGACTGCAGAATAGCGTAAAGTAGAGCACTTGTGTTTTTGCTCATGTCCGTATTTCTTATTCATCCGTGGGATGTGTATGTTTGTGTAGCAGCAGTGCTTGACAACAAGTTAGTCTCACTTCTTGACAGCAGGCGTCTATGGGGCTCAGCGTGCTAAGGATGTTATCACCACATCTTCATCTAGGCCACCGTGACAAAAGGCTGCATTGTTTGGGAATTTCGGGGAATATCTTCGAACCCTGACCTTATCTGTGCATAGTTATAGTGGTAGTTAAGTTATACGAAATGGCAACGTTTTGCTTAAATTTCTATACTATATTTTCTTAAAATTCGGTTAATAGAAAAATTGGATAAGACATCACCAGACGCACCAAACGTTTGTAAACATCTAAATCTGTTCCTTCCCTGGTGTGCCGAATGAAGAGTCCCACCTGATCATAAATAGAAAGCTTGCAGACGATTTTTATGTTATCATTAGTCACGCCCCATAGAGCTATATAAGGGCCAGTTCAGAGTGATAGATATAACAGAGTGGTGATACTTCCATTGGACTCCGTTGTATGCTTTTTGCCCGCCTACTTCCGGGGTATGCAGCCTCACATAGTTCCAAACATCCATTCTATGGCGTTGGACATCATTCATTTCCATTGCTGGCCGACGAGTAACTTCTTAGGTAAGTTGATTAAATAGCTACCTCTTTTGAATTGTCAACTGTCAGTATTTTATCAGTGGCCCTTTATGATTCACAGGTATTTGCATGTGCACAGCGTAATTGTATATATTTTTATCTTGGTAGACACCGGTTGCCTGCTAGTTTGTTAGCCTGACTTCACAAGCTGTGAAGGTATCTCCAGGGATAAATTGATTAAATAGCTACCTCTTCTGAATTGTCAACTCTCCATATTATATCAGAGGGCCTTTATGATGCATATAATCTTTATTTGTATGTGCACAACGTAATTATATATATATTTTATCTTGGTAGACGACCGATTTTCAGTCATTGCCTGCTACTTAGTCAGCTCGATTTCGCCAGCTGTGAAGGTAGCACTGCACCTGAAGCTAAGTTGTGAATCTCTGACAACTTTTATTAAGTTAATTATTGATGGATTATAGGATCAATAAAGTTGATTAAAGACAGGTTTAATCTGCTGAAACTGACAGTGTTAGCTAGTCAGCTGAGTACTGTGTGTGTGATGCTATAGCTAGTATAAATATGTTTGCTTTTGTTTAATTCTACCCTTGTAAAGGCTGTTGGATTACATACATGAATACAAATTATTCCACTCAAAAAATATAAGCCATGATGACCTTTCGAATGTTATTACACAGACAGTAGTGTCATGCTTTTTTTCATAATGTAAGCTTCTGTCCATCCCTTCCCCAACTTGGCAGCAATTCGGCCATGTGTGGGGAAACTCATTGACCTACAGGCTATTCAAGGTCTTGTCTGATTATTTTCACTCTCCTGCAGGTGGTGGATGCTGCTGATGGGGGATGCTGCTGATGGGGGATGCTGCTGATGGTGGCTGGTGCCTTGAGCTGGCTGGTGCGGGCAAACACTGCTGCTGCAGGTCGCTGCTTCTAGAGGCGATGGCTGCTTGAGCTGGCTGGTGGTGGCAAAGGATGGTGGTGTCTACTTCTGCAGTTAGTGGTTGGCGGCTTGTGCTGGTGACCGCTGTTGGTGGTGGCGACTGCTGGTGGCTGGTGATGGTGGCGGCGGCTACTGGCTGCGATTGTTGTCCTTCCTTTCGACCTGATGCACTTTGATATCCTTAACCTCAGCCTTATGTATTTGGAGTATTTTGTTTGTTGATCAATAACTTAAAAGATTCCTCCCTGTTCCTTCACTTTGTTCTTGTTTTTCAAGTTGGATACACACACAAACACATTCTTGTTGTCTCATTCATTGTTTAGTAAAAAAATACTATATCATTCATCCAAGCGTAATGATTTGTTATTCTTTGATATATTTGATACTTAGTGTATGTCTTAGTCTTAAAAGTATCATGGTTGCGTGGTCAGCTCCTGCCTCATCGGAAGAAGTTGCCTGGAAACTAAATGGACGACGGGTGTCGTCGGAGAGTGAATCGGAATTACAAGCGAATCAAGGCAATCCAAAAGTCCAGTTGCGCAAAAATGAACATCTTGAATCGTCTTGGATTTCGGAACAGATGTAGCAAGGTAAAAGTTAAGGTTAAGCCACTAAAGTCAGTAGCCTAGTGCTACTCATGCTAACACGAACGTGAAGCTTTCCCTTAAACTTAAATCGTATCTAAGTAGCTTTCAGTTGTCACCCTACAACTCGAAATGTAAAACTGACATTTACAAATTTGCAACAATAGTCAGGAAAGTACTTGGGTATGTGTTTTTTTAATTTATATTTACCATTCAATATTGTAATCGCTCTTGTCAGTCCCAGTGAAGAACACAGCAGCGCGGCGTGTTTGGAACTATACAGGCTTACATGAACCACGTGACCACCCCGCCGGAGAGATCACAAAGTGTCGCAACTCTTCTCTCTCTATGGCTCTGGGCCGGTTGTGCCGTGTGCAAATACTCTGGACACATAACGAGTTGGGGAGATGCCACAAATGAATTAATCTGGATGAGGAAAATTAACTTCAGCAGTAATTCATACTTTGAAAGAAACCTCAACAAAGTAAACATGTGATAGACCAGACAGCGTGTCAGTCAAAAACACAGATATTATAAAACATTTGTGAGGCTGTAAATGAAGACAGCACTGGGGACACAGTAACTCTAATTAAAAGGAAATAGTTGCAAAACCTGCATTGCACTCCCTGGTGAAAGCATCTGGGAGCAGTAGCTTATGTAAGCCATGCAGAAGGAGAAGAGACGCTATGTCCTCCGAGGGTTTTTATGGACTTAATTGGGATCAATGGACCAATAGTATTTCTTTAGCCAACAAAAAATAAATATATTAAAGATCAGATTTTTCCAAAATTCGTTTTTTTCTTTCGTTTTCCTCAGTTGTGGAATCATTGAGCAGTGAAACAACAGTAAGGCGCTGTTTAACATTGTCAACTTCCTGAAAATCTTCCTACACTGTGTGTGAAAAAGACAGCTTGAGATATGTCATAAAGTGATGGGACTAATTATCATACATTTTTCATAACATAGAAGACGTCTACTTGTTGACTGGAGCGATGGCATAAGGTTTATATTTATCTCTCCTCCTACTACCCCCTTTCTTCTCATACATACTCCCCTCTCTCTCTCTCTCTCTCTCTCTCTCTCTCTCTCTCTCTCTCTCTCTCTCTCTCTCTCTCTCTCTCTCTCTCTCTCTCTCTCTCTCTCTCTCTCTCTCTCTCTCTCTCTCTCTCTCTCTCTCTCTCTCTCTCTCTCTCTCTCTCTCTGTGTGTGTTTGGGGGATGGGTGTGAGTGTGTGTGTGTGTGTGTGTGTGTGTTGGGAGGGGGAGGTGGAGAGAAATACGAGGGGCCGTGTGCTGAGTGAACGGGGGGAGACGTTTGCGCTGACAGCATAATCATGACAAACTACTGCGCCCTCAAAACATTTTTGACAGACAATTTGAAGACGAAGTGGGAAGACTTGCGAGTATTTGTGTGTGCGTGTTTGAGAAAGAGAAAGACACAATAGAGACAGTCATATACACACCAAACCGTCACACACACACAGACACACTTTTTCCTCGATGAAAAATGTAGCGTGTTTGTGTTGCTTGATTGTTTTGTATTGGTTTGTGTACATCTGCGTTGAGGTGTCCATGTGACCTTGAATTCAGTGTTTGCTTGCTCTTCACTTTACGTCCACACATTGTGTGTTGTGCACGATGCGTTTTGCGCCACACATATAGAGGCTTCTTCTAGAATGATCTCTGTCTTTCAGAGTTGCACAATTCAAGTCTGTGCCATTGCTGCTCCTCGCTCCAAAAGAGCCCTGATGATGACACTATTTTCCTCAGCATTGGTATTTTACAGGAAAGCACCATCTTCAGGTGTGTGTTATGGACTGTGAGTTAATGTCACTTGAAGGTGCTTTGTAATCAGTGTAGCAGACAGATTCTAGGTTTTTGAGTATGAGATTTGAGATGAGGAGGAGAGCGAGGGAGACCGATCTATTACTCAAGGTTTGGATTGTACGCACACAGTGTGTGTGTGTGTGTGTGTGTGTGTGTGTGTGTGTGTGTGTGTGTGTGTGTGTGTGTGTGTGTGTGTGTGTGTGTGTGTTCTCGTTAAGGATATGAATTATCCACCTGTATTCTTGAATGAATGAAAGTATAAGCCATGCAGTCCTTGAATATGACTTTCCCTCAGTACCAATTTATAGATGTATTCATCAAAACCAAAACGATGGAAAGAACACACAAACCTGACCTATGTGTGTGTGTTGCACTTAAAAGATTCAATAGATGCTGGAACACTGTGTTTCTCTCCAAGCTCCATACATTTTTGAGAGACAAAATGTCTATAGTAGGTCTACTATACAAATGTTTAATGAAAATATATATGTTTTGAGTGTAAAATGTATTTGCAAATGCAAATATCATGTATTACCTATTAATATATGGTGTGTGCATTTAGTACAATGATTGTACATTTGGATTATTATTATGTGTGTGTTCGTGCCTGTGTAGTGTGTGAGTGTGTGGATGTGCGGCTGCACCACACATCCAGTTATAGGTCCTTATCTCCAACAGTTTGTTGTTTTTTTGCTTCACACACCGAAAGGAAATGAGAGAGAAGACGACAATCAAAGTTAATCACTGGATCTCTGACTGGAATTCAATATACTACGGTCTTGAACATGAGAGGTACGTGCAAGTGTGTGTCTGTGTGTCTGTGTGTCTGTGTGTGTGTGTGTGTGTGTGTGTGTGTGTGTGTGTGTCAAACATGAGTGCACGAACACCACGGGTCATGCTCAGAGAAAGGCACATAAAAAAGATACCCACCGAATAAACCACACACATACATCAAGGACACATACACACACACACACACACACACACACACACACACACACACACACACACACCGACACGTACATACACAAACACACATGTATGGAGAAACACACACACATTCAGTGTAATTGGACCCCCGGAATCAGACGTGTACGCTTGTCACTCGCAACGGTAATTTATGCAGCGTCTTAATTGAAAATTGTTATCAAAATCAATTTGACAGACTTTAATAGGATGCAAACTAACATGCGGCATGAGACTCCGTTTCCTAGGTGATGTCATTCACTTGACGACAAGTCGTGGGTGTATGTGGGTTGCATATCAGGGCGACCTTGCTATGTATCTTCAGCAGCATTTATATAGAGATGAAGGTGCGAGGGGGGACCACACTGTAGTACATAAAAAGCAACAGATCAATGTTATTGGTCAGTATTTGTGTTGTATTTGTATTTGTTGTTGTGATGATAGACTTTAAACTGAGCCAACAAACATTTAAAGAGACATCAGCGATTAGAGTCTAAAATGAGCTAGCATGCATCTTAAGAAACATTACAGCTCTATATAATTCCAACGTCTCTGTATAAGCCAAATAGTAGAGTTCAAATTAGCAAGCAAACTCGTTGTAGAGTCGTGGGTATTGTGTGAACACAATAACAATGACTATTTGATGAGCTTGCCTCTATCATTTTTCTGTTGACATTAACTAGTAGAGTTTTAAATAAGCTAGCAGGTGTCTATAGAGACGTAAGTATTGTGTAAACAAAAGTGTGTGTTTTTTTGTTAGCCAGGAACCACTTTTCAGTGCCAACCCCGGAGCCACTTTGTGTGTGTGTGTGTGTGTGTGTATTTGTGTGTGTGTGTGTGTGTGTGTGTGTGTGTGTGTGTGTGTGTGTGTGTGTGTGTGTGTGTGTGTGTGTGTGTGTGTGTGTGTCTGTCTTTGTGTGAATGTGTGTATCTATGTGTGTATGTGTGCATCTATGTGTGTGTGTGCTTGTGTTTCTATGTGTGTGCGTATGCGTGCACGTGTTTGTTGGTGTGTGTGTGTGTGCATGTGTGTGTGTGTGCGCGTGTGTGTCTGAATGAACTAAGGCTGATCATAAAGTGCTACCTACTGCGACTTGATTAGCCCCGGTCAACCCTCATTACACTCTTTAACATCCCTAGGGATCCATCATTTAACAGCCAACCATATATTTCAGCCTGAGCCGGTATGGAGCCTAACAACTATAGGAGGCGATGGGTGTAATGTCACCTTCGGCTCTGCTACTTCTGTGCGATGTAACTAGTTTTGTTCTGAATTCAATACGGCATGAGACGCATGATGGCCTGGCCTTTAAATCGTATGTGGGTGTGTGAGTGTGTGTTTGTGCGCACACAAGTGTGTATGCATCCGGATGTGTGCCATTTGTGTGCTTGCACAATTGTGCGCTTTCCTGCGTGTGTGTGCGTATTTATGTGTTGGTCTGAACATGGGCACTTTCATGTGTGCATGTGTGCGTGTGTGTGTGTGGGCAAGTAACTGCATGAAAATGCATGTGTTTGTGTGTTTGTGTGTGTGCAAGCCTGTGTGTGTGTGTGTGCGTGTTTGTGTGTGTTTGTTGGCAAGTGCTCGCATGCAAATGCATGTGTTTGAGTGTGTGTGTGTGTGTGTGTGTGTGTGTGTGTGTGTGTGTGTGTGTGTGTGTGTGTGTGTGCAAGCCTGTGTGTGTGTGTGTGTGTGTGTGTGTGTCTGTGTGCAAGTTTACACACGCACAATGCATGTGTTGGTGTGTTTGTGTGTGTGTACAAGCCTGTGTGTGTGTGTGTGCACGTGCCCCAATTGTGCGTGTACATGTGTGCATGCGTGCGTGCGTATTCCTGCCCCTGTGCGGGGTCATGACTCACAGTAGGAGCAGCCGTAGAGCTCCATGCGCAGGCCGATACGGCCCTCCTCGCTCCAGTCCAGGGGTACCAGACGCAGGAAGCGTGCCACGATGCCCTGCTGCAGCTCGTGGCGCACCGAGCTCTCCGAGTTGGAGTTCCCCGAGAAGGCCTGGTGGACACACACACACACACACACACACACACACACACACACACACACACACACACACACACACACGGACACCCACACACAATGCACATTAAATACGGCACAACCTACAGTCCTGCGGTAAAACAAGCCTAGCGAGCGGGAGTACGTGTTCCACCTGCTACATCACACAAACACACACACAAACACATCCGCGCACGCGGACACACGAAGACGCACACGACCGCACATGGAAAGTAATCAGGGAACTACATTTTTTTAATACATCTGCTATAAAACATGTTAACTGCAGGGGAGGCCAGGACGTCGGCGACTAAGATTGCGGAAGCCCCACTTCGTACGTGCGATGGATTTCATGCTCATATATTAGGTTATGCCATGACTGACTGCCGGAACTGTTTCTGTGTCTCCAGGGATTGAGGGACTCCGATATAGGAGAGATGGCTCTGTCATCTGTTAACGCACATCCCCCCCCCCCCCCCCCAACCCCTCTTGCAGTATTGGTGGAAGATTCCACTTCCCTGCATGTCGATCTAGACGACTGGCAAACATTTAATGAGTCTTGCCTGAACACGACTGAATCTTTCAGGATGATCATTGTTTCTGTTCAAATCACCTTCACAGACAATACACAGTCCTCGAGAAGGACATTTAGTACACCAGACACGAAGAAGGGTGAGACAAAGAGACCTCGTATTGGTTAAACTAAAAGCTGAAAATACAAGGTGTCTAAGTCCTCTCCTCTCCTCTCTCTCTTCCTCTCCTGTCCCGAAGGATGTAATCAACCAACGGCTCGACACTTGAAACTGCCCCCTGCTAAAACATGCTTTATTTAAACTTTCCAACAGCCTATAAGGTAGATAAAATAGTGAGACAAACACACACACACACACACACACACACACACACACACACACACACACACACACACACACACACACACACACACACACAAGCTTGTTGCCACAGACTGTTGAGGAAATCCATTAGCGTGCGAGCAGGTAAGTAGGTAACCGAGAGCAAACCAGTGGACGGCAATATGCTGGCCCAGATAAGGGCCAGCTCCGGCAGAGCAGCGGAGGGAGAGAAAGAGAAACAGAGAGAGGGGGAGAGAGAGAGAGAGAGAGAGAGAGAGAGAGAGAGAGAGAGAGAGAGAGAGAGAGAGAGAGAGAGAGAGAGAGAGAGAGAGAGAGAGAGAGAGAGAGATCCAGGCAATGAAAGAGATGAGAGAAAGTTAGATGAGAGAGAGAGAGGAAGCAGAAGAGTTGAGAGGGGAGGGGAGACCTCAGAGTTCTGGCAGGGAGCTCTTGAGCAACCAGAGTATGTTCCCCTCAGGACATTCTATATGCAGAGGAGAAGATGGTCATGAGTTCAATCTGAAGCTCACTGTTGTTGTGATGAGAGAGAGAGAGAGAGAGAGAGAGAGAGAGAGAGAGAGAGAGAGAGAGAGAGAGAGAGAGAGAGAGAACCACAGTACACTGTTTTATTCATTGTTTTTTTTCATGTACAATTTTTAAAAATATTTACTCAATACATTTATTTAATGTGGCCCACTGCACACCTTTACACTCGGCAGTGTCTTTACAAGGGCTCCCTCGAGAAGACAAACACACACAAGTCAAATGTCTTGGTGCCGCTTGGTTACTGTCGCGCTACTGATTTCTATCGGGTAATAATTCCCACTTTAAGTGGTCGTGGGTTAATCGACTTGTTCATGGACCACGCGGCAATGATTTATTGGAAAGGGATAACATACCGCTCTCAAACTTGGTTGCAGCTTTTTCTTACACCAGGTGAGCAACAGGTTAATCAACAGGCTGAAACCAGCTTTTCTGTTTCAATAACCACTTTTATTCCCTGTTCACCCACTTAACCTCGAAAGACTGGATCCAGAATGGCCGCACTATTGCCTTGGTTACGCAGGAAGCATAGATGACGTCAATGCACAGCTTTCTAGGCAAACAGGGAACCCTTGACATTTTGCTATGAAGCGAATCAGTCTCAGGCCATTTCTACCAGCAGAGTCACATTATAGTAAGAAGTAACTCGAGAAGTTACATTCCGTTCAACCATCAGTAATTCAGCAAAGGGAAATGTATGTGATTAGCACAATGCAAATGCCCTCCCATTGCTTCCTATTGCATATTATTGTGCAATAATGAGGGACAGGGTGCGATGGTTTAGGGGGGGGTAGGGGGGGTAGGGTGGTTAACTCACTTGCTAGTATGAAGTACCGGCCGGAACAAATGAATTGGCTAATCAAAGACAGCAGCACGCACGTACGCACAGACACGCACACCCACGGCAGAACATTGCCTCTTCTCTCTTAGTCCGTCAGGCAACGTCCTCTACCTGTCCGCGTCAAAGTACAAAGGAAACAGAGAGGGAGGACGAGAAGGAAACGTGGACTCCCCCCCCCACCCAACTTCCCTTGAGTAGAGCCCTTTCCATCCCCCCCCCACCACACCCCTTTTCCTCCCTACTCTTGTCGCCACCAGCCACCTCTATTCTTGCGACAAAAAAAGGATTGTTAATTCTTCTTCGTCTGTTCCTTCCTGCTCCATTGTGTCCGTAGAGCGCCTTTCTCCCGCACTTATCTCGGTTCAGCTCACTGAACACAGCGGCTCAATTTTTATGAATTTTCACAGGGAAGTGTCGCCGTGCAGGAAGGGATTTGAGGAGGAGGAGGGGTGTGTGTGTGTGTGTGTGTGTGTGTGTGTGTGTGTGTGTGTTCGGTGTGTGTGTGTGTGTGTGTGTGTGTGTGTGTGTGTAGGTGTGTAGATGTGTGTGAGGGTGGGCTGGGAGGCGGGAAAGGGGAGGGCAGGAGGCTAGAGAGGATGACGATGATGATGATGATGATGATGATGAAGATGATGATGATGATGATGTTGACGAGGAGGAGTG
>NC_079434.1:14943800-14951300 GCF_026213295.1 Gadus chalcogrammus | reverse complement strand
GCTGACATTAACAAACAACCACGTTGGAGTGTTTTCAAGTCACACCGCACCCCGGAACAGATTTGAAGGTAAAATTGTGAATTTAGATCAATTTACAAGCAACGAAGAGAAGTGTAAAAAAAATCTAAGTGAAAACTGAAGGTACATCTATGATCACTAGGGATCTGGGAGATATTGGAATATAATGAAATGCATTTTCTAACCGAATTGGGGAAGCTCAGCCAGGGAACATTATTCTAGGTGTTGGAGGTAAGAGTTCTTTCCTTAACCATTTTGGGATTTGGGAGTTCGACAAAAGCAAGCGGGTCTTGAGAGAGAATATAATATAATATGATAAAATGTTCATTCCCATGGAAATAAATAAGTAACATATACTCACTGTATCCAAGCATTAAAAAATGAATGCCTGCATTTCTTGTGCTAATTTAATGATAGTCAGAACAAATCCCAATGAAGCATCTTTGACTTTGATATATACATGGCATATACAAGCAGTCATTTTTTTCACTTTCATAATCAAATATTCCGTGCTTCACATTCTAGAACACATATGGGGTCTTCTCTGGATGGTTTCTTTCTAAAGTCGGTGGCTCCTGCACAGCCCTACATTATTTACCTTTCTTCAGGGGTCAAAGAACATGATTGGCTATACCAACATTTCATCACTGCAGAGGAAGCTAACAATGGGGATCTGTAGCTTGTTCCAGAGAGAGAGGGGGGGGGGGAGAGAGAGAGAGAGAGAGAGAGAGAGAGAGAGAGAGAATGAGAGAATGAGAGAATGAGAGAGAGAATGAGAGAGGGGGGAGGGGACTTGGAGCGATATGTAAAGCCAGTATTCCTCGACGGGGAAATGTCAACGGTGTTACTGTGAACACATGCATAGATCACTGCAGGTTAAGGAAAAGAAAATAAGAAATGTAAAGCTATCTTTGCTCTGCTTTGATTAATGCGCAGTAGATAAAAGCGGTGAGCGCAGTGTGCACGTAACCTCACAGGTCAGAAGGACAATGGCAGCACAGCTCTGTCACATATGCACACACGTGTTCAGAAATGTCAACCTCAGAGGGAAATGAGATGGAATTGAAAGAGAGACAGAGACAGAGACAGAGACAGAGACAGAGACACACACACACACACACACACACACACACACACACACACACACACACACACACACACACACACACACACACACACACACACACACACACACACACACAGAGGGAGGAAAAGATAAACAAATAGAGTTTGCTTAAACACGCAATGTATCCCATTTCAATTCGATTCGGTTATTTAATTGATTTGCCAGATCTGTAGTACCATCATCGGCACTTCAATAATCTACCTGGGTCGATCAAGGGCGTATCAAACCGTTGTGGTTTGATCTTTTCATCCAGTGCTGCCACTCTTTGTCATTTCTTGACAAAGAGGACGGCACAATAGTCTCTCCCACAGCTATTGAAAGCGAATATCCAACTTTCCCAACCCCAAAATGTCTCCGTGAATGGAGCCAGGGCCTGTTCCACAAGCAGAAGCCCATTTGATCTGGAACAACCAGTCTGGGGAAGCGTCGAGGCTTTTGCGCATGAATCCCCACTGTAAATAGCTGGCAGGCATTTTGTTTGCTGTGCTCTTTTCTCTCTTTGACGGCAGTGTCCTTGACGTAGCTTTTGGATCCGTCACAGTGGATGGGGGGGGACTCAACACAATATCGGCGTGCCCTACCGGCGGAGGCCACAGGGCACTCTTTTGAGGAACGGAACGAAGAAAAGAGCACCGATAAGAAGGGGAGAGAGCGCAGACACGCATCACAGAGCATGGAGGAGCGGCATTAGCTTAGCATTCAGGCTGTGTCAAAATGGTATTAGCGGTGGCTTTGCACCACTTGTCTCCGTGTATAAATATGCAGAAGAAAGCGGTCACGGGTGGAGACGGGGAATGAGCTAAGCCGCGGAGGGATTAAGCGGGAGCAATATGTGAACCAGAAGAAGATCCCTTCTCTCTGATTTGACTGGGGAGGGGGTTCGGGTGGGGTTGTATACATTTTTTTTTTTACAAGGATTGTGATGACACACATTAACAACATTGTTTTCTGATGTTAGTTGATTTTGACTGTCGTTTTTGAACGTTGTGCTGTTATGGTGTTCCTGGCTGAGATGGTTGACGAGGGGGTGAGCATGTTTTATGATTTTGTTAAGGAAAACCATTACTGTAAGGATTGCATTCAGCAGACACCCACACTACTTTCGGCCTTCCTTGGCTCTGCTCCCTACGCAAACAAACTGCAAACAAACAATAACATCAGCCCTTTTCACCGTAGGCGTTGACCCAAAGGTGGCGCCATCACGGCGTACTGCACACCACCTGTCCATTTCTTCATTCTGTTCTTCTGTGGTATTTCTGGTTTGGAGAATTGTATTCACATGAGTCATTTTTGACTAGTGTAAAAAACTGACTAGCACAGACAAAGCGACAAACAAAGAAACATTACAGCGAATGACAAAACATTACTGCCTTTGAGGGAATTGGGAATTGAACAGGCACTGGAAGAAAGAATATTTTTATAATACAGGGAAATATAGATGGGAAAAATTGCTGACGTTTGATAGGCTGCCTCGTCATATACTCGCCTTATGTTCACTGCCTGTGAACTAACTGACCGTGAAATGCTGCAAGTAAATATGCCCAAGAGATTACTTAAAGTAGCAATCTATCGACAAAATGAAAGCCCACTTTTACTGCCTTTGAATCTCTCTCCATCTCTCCATCTCCCCGTCTCTCTCACCCCTATTTCTTTCCTCTCTTTCTCTCCCTTGGACGCCCATTCAGATTTAGATGCCTCTTGGGACACACTTATGGTTCATATGTTAATTAATTGATGATTAAAACATCCATACCCATAACACACCCACAGAAAGATACAAACATACACACATGCACGCCCACACACACACATTACTGACCCTGTAACAGTTACACAGTCACAAACAGTCACACAAAAACAGCCTACGCATCCACAGACTGATACAAACATACACACCTAGTCACATTATTGCCCCTCAGACAGTTACGCATACACACACATTCTTGCACACAAGAGCATACACTCCCACACACACACACACACACACACACACACACACACACACACACACACACACACACACACACACACACACACACACACACACACACACACACACACACACACACACACACACACAGGGTAGCTGTCCCTGTGAGTATTATCGTTCATTCACTGTAATACTCTGGGATGCTCCACAGGCTCGGAGCTCTGCTCACATGACGTTGTGTCTGTGTCAACGGGCAACGTGATCACATCTCACACACACAATTACACGTACACACACACACACACACACACTCTCTCTCTCTCTAGTCCTCGTTACCTACACCAAGCTGAGCCAGTCTAGTCCTGACAGCTGTTCTATGAGGGTCACTCTGGAGAGGATTATGTGTGTGTGTGTGTGTGTGTGTGTGTGTGTGTGTGTGTGTGTGTGTGTGTGTGTGTGTGTGTGTGTGTGTGTGTGTGTGTGTGTGTGTGTGTGTGTGTGTGTGTCCTGTTTTTTTTCTCTTTTTCCTTCATATATTTCTGACAACAAAATCCCAGGACTCGCCCGTCTGTTTGCGTGGAGCCATACATCCTGATATTTACTAGATTCCTGATAAATAAATTATGCTCACCGCTTCATGAATAACTCATAAGACCAACACTGTCAAATTGATAATATATCAATGGATGTTATTTACATGGAAATGCGAGGGTCATGCGTAAGTTACATTCAGTTCAAAGAAAAGAGGCGGAAAACACAAATAAGTCATGAGCCCAATTAATAAAAAAGAAAAATGTTTTGCGTCAATGACATTTTCGAAGCCTTCTCTGTATTCGACCCAAACACGGATCAACCAAACTAGTCAACCAACGTCCTCTCCTGCTAACACGCCCTCAGGCTGGGATAATTAAACGCTTACCAGAAAGAACTGTTAGCACTGAGCGTCCAAATGACTCGAAAAAAGTCATTCCCTAACACAACTAATGCACACACAGGCACACACACATGTACGAGCACATACGTTTGCACACCCACACATAAACACAAACATACTGACAACTACGTGTCCGAACACACACACACACGTACGCACACACACAAGTACCCACAAACAAACACACATGCGTACGTCCACAAACAAACACACATGCATGTGCAGGTGCGCAATCACACACACACACACCTATAATTACAAACCAAAATATATTGAATTATTTCCCAATTCTTACGGTTCCCTGCCGTTCTCTTGACAAAACACCACAACAGAGTGCGGGGAAATCGTTCTCAAATTGCATAGAGTCTGGACCGCCTGATACCGCTGGCTGATTGGCTGGGGATATACCCCACCTGTTTCCTGAGCTCTAAACCAGACTAATTAAATAGACAGCCAGCTCTAGAGGGCTAAACTACTGAGAATGAAGGAAAATATGTAAATAAACATCCTAATAACTCGCGTATGCAAAGAGTGGAATGAAGGAATGTTTTTGTGTGTTGCAGTGTTCTGGTGTGTGTGTGTGTGTGTGTGTGTGTGTGTGTGTGTGTGTGTGTGTGTGTGTGTGTGTGTGTGTCTTTTAGAGAGAAAGAGAGAGAGAGAAAGAGAGAGAGAGAGAGAGAGACGGAGCGAGGCAGAGAGAAAGCCAGAGAGAGAAGGGAGCGAGAGAGAGAGGCAGAGAGAGAGAGAGAGAGAGAGAGAGAGAGAGAGAGAGAGAGAGAGAGAGGGAGAGAGAGAGACGGAGCGAGGCAGAGAGTGAAGGGAGCGAGAGAGAGAGGCAGAGAGAGAGAGAGAGAGAGAGAGAGAGAGAGAGAGAGAGGGAGAGAGAGACGGAGCGAGGCAGAGAGAGAAGGGAGCGAGAGAGAGAGGCAGAGAGAGAGAGAGAGAGAGAGTGAGAGAGCGAAGACAGACTAGTGGTGCATAACGCCAGGTGCATGATTTATCCATGCACGCTCCGCAGGCTGTAGAACTAAATTAGTCCTCACCATCGAGACGCGCACGCTTCACCATTCATTTACCTGACGAAGCCACAGTCTAGCAGCCCCGCACTCCTGGGGTGCACATGCACACACATACACACACACACACACAAACCAGGATACTACAATACACACAAACACACACGGGCGTGCACACAACCACACACACACAAGGACATTTGAATACACACAAACACTCACACGGGCACGCACAGGACTACGCACACATACGACCACATCCACACACTCACACACGCGCACACACACACACACACTCCACCCAACACCACAACCAACACCACAACCAACACACACACACACACACACACACACACACACACACACACACACACACACACACACACACACACACACACACACACACACACACACACACACACACACACACACACACACACACACACACACACAAACTGCTAGTCCACAACCACTCATCCATGCCTGGGTGCAAGTGCAAATGCACCTGTGAGCGCACACCCACACCTGTTTCAGCATCATTAGCTTCAATTTGTATTGTGGCTCGTAGCACCGGGACTCAAATCAAACTCATATCAAGTCTGTACTGGGGGGAGGGGGGGGGGGGGAGGGTCCAGGTCCCTGAACAACGGCCCCTCTTTCCGACCCGCTGACCCCCTTCTGAGGAGGACGAACCCAGAGGGAAAGCTGCGGCGTTGTCCGACACTAAAATAGCAGAGGAGCCACGTGCAGAACAGTGTTGAAACCGGACACTTCCCCCGGCTAGGTCACCTCCCGTTAATCAGTGCACCTGCAGAAGCTCTTGGCCACAGAGCCGGTGCGTGCGTGCGTGCGTGCGGGTGTGTAGCTGTGTGTGTGGGGTGTGTGTTTGTATTTGTGTTTGTGTGTGTCAACAAGAGTAGTCTTAAACACAAGCACCGTAGATCAGATACTATCTGCTCCGTTCGGGTGGGAACATTCCCTCCTCCCATACTTTTATATCACGGTCGCCTGATCCAAAATACTAGTCTAGTCAAGGTCCCTCCTGTTCCACAGCACTAAAGTGTCCTGATGATCAGAGGTATAACATAACAACTACACTTTTTCCAATGGTCTACTCAAAGAAAACAAAATAAAACTGACCCACGGTTTACATTGGGTAAGCATCAAAGCTCCTGTACCCATAATGTATTCATAAGGTTTTGATTTAGCCTGTCCCATTAGCTCCCACGTTAACTCACCCACACTGTGTGCCAGAGAGACTCCTGTAATGTGTGTGATTTCCACCGGGCGTGGAGCCGCGGAGGAGCTGGTGCCGGCGCAGGCTTGCATCCGCGGGTCCTCGGGTCAGCGCGCCACTCGACCATTGCGTTGCGAGACATCGCAGAAACTCATTAGATGTGCATTCACGTTCGTGAATCCTGTCCGGCGGGCCTGACAAGCCATCGAAGACCGCCATGCTCCATGAAAACCCCCCAATCATACTCCAAGCCCTGATAGAACGGGCTGGGTCCCATACCCTGTATCTATTATTATTTAGTCTCATGCGTGACACCTCCATTTGGCATTTCTCCTCTTTTTATGTATTTTAATGATGTTCTTTTAACGTTTTTCCATGTTGTTTCTTCCGCTGTAAAGCACTATGAAAGGCCTTGGGATTGAATGGCAGGACATAAACAAACTTGCCGAGCCCGACAATCAGTCTCGCGGTGAAAGAGTCAAGTCCTGGTCTAAATGACAGCTGGTCATTGGTGCAGAGCGATTACCATCTCCATGGCTACCGGTAGATCAGGTCAGTCAGATGGTGTCTCTTTTATTCTCTCCCCAGGGTTCACATGGTGGAACTCATCTTGTGGGGAGATGGGGGGGGGGGGGGGGGGGGGGGGGGGGGGGGGGGGGCAGGCATGATTGAAGGGGCTGAAAAAAGGATTGATAGAGGAGCGGTGTGTGTGTGTGTGTGTGTGTGTGTGTGTGTGTGTGTGTGTGTGTGTGTGTGTGTGTGTGTGTGTGTGTGTGTGTGTGTGTGTGTGTGTGTGTGTGTGTGTGTGTGTGTGTGCATGTGTGCGTGTGCGGGTTTGTGGTTGTGTGTGTATGCATGTATGTGTGAAAACAATCAGCCTCTGTGCCACTAGAAGCCCATTTTCCCTTTTGATCAATATAACGGGTTAGCTTTGATGTGATAATTACACACACACATTCACACGGATGAAGGAAAACACCAGAATTAATGCCTGCTGATAGACACGCACGCACACACACATGCATGCACACCACACATGCGCACACAATCAATGCACATAGTTGCAAACGCACATATACACTCTCACACACACATGCAATATGTGCATGCTTATGGTGCATGTGTGTGTGTGACTCAAACTTTACCATGAGCATTTTTTCTGTGTGTATGTGTGTGTGTATGTGAGCGTGCACGTGTGCATTAATGTGTTGCACTTGGATATTATAAATAAGCACTGCT
>NC_079434.1:14904461-14943700 GCF_026213295.1 Gadus chalcogrammus | reverse complement strand
AATTCTCAGATGACGGAGCCCATTAGCACCACTGAAACTCGTAAAGGATTGATAAAGAACATGGACTTTGTGAATAAGCAGTGAGACACTTTTACCCCTAAAATACGAAGAGCATGTTGATGAAGCGTGACCCAATGCTCTGCCATCGTGGGATCCGACTGGCCCCCAGAGGTGGGAGTCATTGGAAAGAGCCATTTGGATGAGTGTGGAGAGCATGCACTCATACCTATTAGATGCACACACGCACGCACGCAAGCACCATAGGTGCACGTACACGCACACACAAATTGGACTGCAATATGTACACAATTTGAGGCTCACACCACATAGACACTTGACAAGGTTAATGTTTAGATGAATATGGAAGTGGCTTTGACTGAAGGTATTAGAAATCTATCAAACGGTGTGAACCATCTTTATAAACGAGACCTACACGTTTTTCCGAGTCCTTCCTAAGATCCTTCCGCTTAAATGACGAATTTAAATATATATACCACTTCCAACAAGCTAACTCTAATTTCCTAGCCTTAACACTAAGTATGTGTAGCAACAGAGCGTCGATCTCACAATCCATAGTCTGCTTAATGGTATTACCAAGACTTGCCTCCGGGTTCACTAGCTACATATTTGAGATAAAGGTCAAATATTGCATACCCCTAACTATCTATCCCATCTGACATCCAGTATACGGCTCCGTGTCGAGCAGACCAAAACATTTCTTTTTGTATTTTCCTACATGCGTGCTCCGGCCACTCATGTAGGAATTATCAGCCACCGGTACATGTACATATCACAATACAAATATAATTGTTTCATACGTTTCATTCTCCAATATTATGAATGTCTTTTCCATCTGAATGGGAGTCTTAAAGCCCACATTGCAGGGGGGAGGCTTAATAAAGCGGGAACACAGGGAACACTTCATAAATGGCTTTTGGTGTGGTTTGCAGGAGAAACTGTGGTGTGCTTCATTTTCATGGAGTCTCAATGTATACTTTTTATCAGGAAACTCAGGAAACACATATGCAAATAATTTCTCCTCATAACACAAGGTTGATTCTTCTCTGTGAAGATGAGAAACTAATAAATGCATTACATGGAATATATGATTCCGATCTCTTACATTTCCTTGGAATCCATAACCTTGCTTTTAGTGTGTGTGCTTGTGTGTCTGTGTCTGTGTGTGTGAGAAGGAGATACTGTAAGAGAAATATATCAGAGGGCTCAAGTGTGTGCGTGTGCCTACACAGATTATCCGTGTAAGACATCGCATGCGTGTGTGTGTACTCACCTTTGTTTGTAAAGGTGAGAATGGTACAAATGGAGGACGTCTTTTCTTCCGTTTCCTTCATGGCTTCCAGCTTCCTCAGCCCTGTGTAAATACAGAAATTCAGCTTACACAATAAAGATAATAATAATAATAATAATAATACATTTAATTTAGAGGCGCCTTTCAAAACACCCAGGTCACCTTACAGAGCATATATTCATCATACATTTTTTAAAAAAAACAAGACATTGTGGAAAAAATAAATAAATAATAAATAGTAAACATAAGCAATAAGAAATAAATAAAACAAATAAGACAAAACAAAACAAAAAAACAATCAAAACAGTGATCAGTTAGACGTTGTGTGCGAGTTTGAACAGGTGAGTTTTGAGTTGTGACTTGAAGGTTGTAATGGGTGTCCTGACTGTTTATGTGTGGGGGAGGGAGTTCCAGAGCCTGGGTGCTGAACAGCTGAATGACTGGGCACCCATTGAACCTTTGAGCTATGAACCTCAGATGAGTGCTCAGGCTTGTCTCTCTGCTTCACTATATATTTATCCTTCTTTCTGCTGCGGATCGGATTTCAAATCGTATGGATGGATATATGAATGAAAGGCTGACAGATGGATGAACCCTGGAATGGATAGATTGAACGTTTTGACGTGCATAAGAGGAGCGTGAGCGAGTCTCTAGCTTTAATTCTTTTCTCAATTTCTATTCAAGTCATTCTTTGGTCTTGTTCTCTCAGTCACGTTGCATCTCCCATCTCGCCCCCTTTTTCACACTGGAAGCAACATTGTGAGAATGGGGTAGAGAAAGATGGTCGATGACAAGAGGGAACAGTTTGAGATTCTTCCAAGGATGAACCAGAACTGGCACACAATGCTAAAAAAACTGCCGATACACTAGCGAACAAATAGGTCAAAGTGGGTGCAGCAGCAGTAGCAGAATATCTGGGAGGGCTTAGCAGTTAGCGTGTGATTCCCAGCCAAGTATCCTCTGCTTAAACCCCCAATGTCCCAATATATAAATCTACCTATAGGGCCTCTTTGTGCCTTGCTCCCATGCTCATTAATGACATAAAAAAATTGACAAATTGTCAAAAGCTTCTGCAAAAGATTAATGCGTATTGAGGTGGAGGATTATTTGTTTGTGTGTGTGTGTGTGTGTGTGTGTGTGTGTGTGTGTGTGTGTGGTGTGTGTGTGTGTGTGGTGTGTGTGTGTGTGTGTGTGTGTGTGTGTGTGTGTGTGTGTGTGTGTGTGTGTGTGTGTGTGTGGTATCGCTGGCACCTGGTTTTAGTCGTGTGTCCCAGGGCACAACAGACAGTTTGTGAAGAGACAGAAGAGAAATGTGAAGGAATACTGAACACCTTCAGCGGCTGCATGCAGACAGCCCTGCCATACCAGGGACTTGGTAGTCTGAGCAATCCCTCGAAAGCAACACTAGGAATCTAACTGGGTGGTGCAGTGTCGCGATTTTCTACACACATCCTGGGGCTTTTTCGTTGTTGATATGGCTGGGGATTTTTGTTTAATTAGGCAATTATGAATCGCATCCTTCACATTGAATTAGCTTTGTACATCCGTTTTTTTAAATATTGGTAGTGCGCAAAACGTTGAATAATAGATATTGTTGTTGATACACATGCACTTTATTCATGGTCTTCTTTGCCTGTACAGAGAGAACAGTGCAGACGGAGAGGAAAGTGGATTGACAGTGTGAATGAAATGGAGCTCAGGGGTCAAATCGCGGTCACTACATTAGCACCACGGGCAGATTGAGCTATGAACCCTCTTCATTGTTAAACAGCTTTATTAAAAACAGAACTCATTGAACAACACAAATGCATTGTGTTTCAGCCAAGTCCAAAAAAGAAGCACATTCATTTCCCATTGTGCAATCTCAAAACAACACATTTGGAAGTGAACCAGTCCCGAATTGCCACTCAATCTTGGCAGAATCGCTAGTTAAAAAGAAACAAAGCTAAAAATGATTTCTTGGCTTACGGTGTTACCTGCAGAAACATGGCCGTGATTGAGATCTAAAGCGGCTTCCCGCTGTGTAGAAAGCAGAAACAGAGGAGGGGGACAATGGTATTCATCCAGCAGCAGCCTACCGTACGGCCCACTGGGAAACCTCCACTGATACCTGGCGTGCAAAACACACTCACACTCACCACTGCCCGGAGCTGGTTATACTAGGCCAATAAAGAATATTAAAAGTGAAAATTAATAATTGCTAACGGTAGTGATGAACATTAAGGGGAGCATTGCATGTCGAGTCATTAGCTCATTTTTATTGCTGTAATTATATTGGATCTGAGCAACTCCACATGCGGGGCCCTGGCAAAGTGCAGTTGGGAGTCGACTGCTTATCCTGGGTTACCCACAAGGTGATGCAACACCCGGCGACTTTGAAGTTTCGGCTAGTTAGTGAAACGGCAGTGAAATGAACGGATACAAGAAAAACGAAATTAAGTAGATTATATGTAAACCCCTGAAAAAACATTTGATTACTTCCTTCCCCTTGAGGAGTTGTAAAAACCTGTTGGATAGACGTGAAGCATAGAGCAATCCTAGGGGATGTATCTATTCGTCTATATATTGATATAATCATATGTTTATGCTCCTAAGCCTCAAAGTGTCATCGCTCCCTCTGATAGAGGCATTCCTTAAAAGCAGCATTGCGCTTTGATGACCTGATGCCATCGCTGCCCTCTCATCCGCTCACACTCAGCAGCCAAAAGAAGATGTCCGTTCCGCATGCAACACAAGCAAGTGGAAGTGAGTGAATCAAATGAATGGGCTCGCAGCTCTGCCGACCGGACACCTAATATGGGTGATACAGTGGGCTCATTGGCGTGCATCGACGAACCTCGCACATCAACAGGTCACACGGCACGTCTTCCAATCTATAATCAATACTGTATTAAATGTGTAATGTGGATCCATATTTGCGGTATGGAGTGGGCGCAATGGCCTTGATATGCTGACTCCCGCACGGGAGCACATGCCTGTGCGCACACGCAGCAAAGCATAGCTCTCCTGACACGCTGTCCGCACTTCGAGCTAACAGACTTAGCGATGGCTCTTTTTGATTGCTTATGCACTGACATTTCAAAACTAATGTGCATCTCTCTCTGCTCCGTCTCGAGTTGCACTCTGCTGTTGCTTTCTATATAATGGTCTAGTTGCCAGGCCTCCATTTTTCATAAACACAAAGGGCCCAAGGTAATGCATCAAACACGTCAGGGTGAGGACACCTCGGAAATCTCGAGGCAGCCGTATGATTGGCTGTAAGTTTGAATGACGTCCTCCCCTCCCACTGGAAAGAACTGTTGACTGTTGATTCTCCTTAGCACGATTTGATTTGGTTATAAGTAGGAGGAGAGCCACCTCAATTTCCCTAACAGCCTGACTTAAAGTCCATCTTTGCAGGTAGACGTTGTTAAAGGCGATACACCTTTACCCTTTATCTGTGTCTGACTCCGGCCTTTAATAATATTTTTTCACATTTAACTCGTCGTAAAAATTCTATGAAGCACCACCTCCCAGCCCACACTCCTCTTAGTGAGCCCCTGGACTTTGTTTGTCCTTGATTAATAGCATCGCTAAGGGGGAGAATTTTACAGCTCCATTGATTTGAGACCTTTTCAATACTTATTGGAAGTATTACCCGCCAATATTTATGAATGCCAAAAGCAAGCCGATTGAGCCAGATGTATGTTTTGCGTGTGGATCTGTTGTTTATGCTGTGTGTGTGGGGGAGAGAGATGGAGAAAGGGAGAGAGAGAGAAGGGAGATAGAGAGAGGGAGGGGAGGTAGGGAGATCAAGAGAGTGAGAGAGCAAAAGAGACAAGATACATGCTGGGCTGTTACTTGTTTTCATCTTCTCACTGCAGGATAATAAGGATGGCAGCTCTCTCTCTCTCTCTCTCTCTCTCTCCCCCACACACACAGCATAAACAACAGATCCACACGCAAAACATACATCTGGCTCAATCGGCTTGCTTTTGGCATTCATAAATATTGGCGGGTAATACTTCCAATAAGTATTGAAAAGGTCTCAAATCAATGGAGCTGTAAAATTCTCCCCCTTAGCGATGCTATTAATCAAGGACAAACAAAGTCCAGGGGCTCACTAAGAGGAGTGTGGGCTGGGAGGTGGTGCTTCATAGAATTTTTACGACGAGTTAAATGTGAAAAAATATTATTAAAGGCCGGAGTCAGACACAGATAAAGGGTAAAGGCGTATCGCCTTTAACAACGTCTACCTGCAAAGATGGACTTTAAGTCAGGCTGTTAGGGAAATTGAGGTGGCTCTCCTCCTACTTATAACCAAATCAAATCGTGCTAAGGAGAATCAACAGTCAACAGTTCTTTCCAGTGGGAGGGGAGGACGTCATTCAAACTTACAGCCAATCATACGGCTGCCTCGAGATTTCCGAGGTGTCCTCACCCTGACGTGTTTGATGCATTACCTTGGGCCCTTTGTGTCTATGAAAAATGGAGGCCTGGCAACTAGACCATTATATAGAAAGCAACAGCAGAGTGCAACTCGAGTCGGAGCAGAGAGAGATGCACATTAGTTTTGAAATGTCAGTGCATAAGCAATCAAAAAGAGCGATCGCTAAGTCTGTTAGCTCGAAGTGCGGACAGCGTGTCAGGAGAGCTATGCTTTGCTGCGTGTGCGCACAGGCATGTGCTCCCGTGCGGGAGTTAGCATATCAAGGCCATTGCGCCCACTCCATACCGCAAATATGGATCCACATTACACATTTAATACAGTATTGATTATAGATTGGAAGACGTGCCGTGTGACCTGTTGATGTGCGAGGTTCGTCGATGCACGCCAATGAGCCCACTGTATCACCCATATTAGGTGTCCGGTCGGCAGAGCTGCGAGCCCATTCATTTGATTCACTCACTTCCACTTGCTTGTGTTGCATGCGGAACTGACATCTTCTTTTGGCTGCTGAGTGTGAGCGGATGAGAGGGCAGCGATGGCATCAGGTCATCAAAGCGCAATGCTGCTTTTAAGGAATGCCTCTATCAGAGGGAGCGATGACACTTTGAGGGCTTAGGAGCATAAACATATGATTATATCAATATATAGACGAATAGATACATCCCCTAGGATTGCTCTATGCTTCACGTCTATCCAACAGGTTTTTACAACTCCTCAAGGGGAAGGAAGTAATCAAATGTTTTTTCAGGGGTTTACATATAATCTACTTAATTTCGTTTTTCTTTGTATCCGTTCATTTCACTGCCGTTTCACTAACTAGCCGAAACTTCAAAGTCGCCGGGTGTTGCATCACCTTGTGGGTAACCAGGATAAGCAGTCGACTCCCAACTGCACTTTGCCAGGGCCCCGCATGTGGAGTTGCTCAGATCCAATATAATTACAGCAATAAAAATGAGCTAATGACTCGACATGCAATGCTCCCCTTAATGTTCATCACTACCGTTAGCAATTATTAATTTTCACTTTTAATATTCTTTATTGGCCTAGTATAACCAGCTCCGGGCAGTGGTGAGTGTGAGTGTGTTTTGCACGCCAGGTATCAGTGGAGGTTTCCCAGTGGGCCGTACGGTAGGCTGCTGCTGGATGAATACCATTGTCCCCCTCCTCTGTTTCTGCTTTCTACACAGCGGGAAGCCGCTTTAGATCTCAATCACGGCCATGTTTCTGCAGGTAACACCGTAAAGCCAAGAAATCATTTTTAGCTTTGTTTCTTTTTAACTAGCGATTCTGCCAAGATTCAGTGGCAATTCGGGACTGGTTCACTTCCAAATGTGTTTGTTTGAGATTGCACAATGGGAAATGAATGTGCTTCTTTTTTGGACTTGGCTGAAACACAATGCATTTGTGTTGTTCAATGAGTTCTGTTTTTAATAAAGCTGTTTAACAATGAAGAGGGTTCATAGCTCAATCTGCCCGTGGTGCTAATGTAGTGACCGCGATTTGACCCCTGAGCTCCATTTCATTCACACTATCAATCCACTTTCCTCTCCGTCTGCACTGTTCTCTCTGTACAGGCAAAGAAGACCATGAATAAAGTGCATGTGTTATCAACAACAATATCTATTATTCAACGTTTTGCGCACTACCAATATTTAAAAAAACGGATGTACAAAGCTAATTCAATGTGAAGGATGCGATTCATAATTGCCTAATTAAACAAAAATCCCCAGCCATATCAACAACGAAAAAGCCCCAGGATGTGTGTAGAAAATCGCGACACTGCACCACCCAGTTAGATTCCTAGTGTTGCTTTCGAGGGATTGCTCAGACTACCAAGTCCCTGGTATGGCAGGGCTGTCTGCATGCAGCCGCTGAAGGTGTTCAGTATTCCTTCACATTTCTCTTCTGTCTCTTCACAAACTGTCTGTTGTGCCCTGGGACACACGACTAAAACCAGGTGCCAGCGATACCACACACACACACACACACACACACACACACACACACACACACACACACACACACACACACACACACACACACACACACACACACACACACACACACACACACACACACACACACACACACACACACAAACAAATAATCCTCCACATCAATACGCATTAATCTTTTGCAGAAGCTTTTGACAATTTGTCAATTTTTTTATGTCATTAATGAGCAGGGAGCAAGGCACAAAGAGGCCTATAGGTAGATTTATATATTGGGACATTGGGGGTTTAAGCAGAGGATACTTGGCTTGGGAATCACACGCTAACTGCTAAGCCCTCCCAGATATTCTGCTACTGCTGCTGCACCCACTTTGACCTATTTGTTCGCTAGTGTATCAGCAGTTTTTTTAGCATTGTGTGCCAGTTCTGGTTCATCCTTGGAAGAATCTCAAACTGTTCCCTCTTGTCATCGACCATCTTTCTCTCCCCCATTCTCACAATGTTGCTTCCGGTGTGAAAAAGGGGGCAGAGATGCGAGATGCAACGTGACTGAGAGAACAAGACCGAAGAATGACTTGAATAGAAATTGAGAAAAGAATTAAAGCTAGAGACTCGCTCACGCTCCTCCTATGCACGTCAAACGTTCAATCTATCCATCCAGGGTTCATCCATCTGTCAGCCTTTCATTCATATATCCATCCATATGATTTGAAATCCGATCCGCAGCAGAAAGAAGGATACATATATAGTGAAGCAGAGAGAGACAAGCCTGAGCACTCATCTTTATTGTGTAAGCTGAATTTCTGTATTTACACAGGGCTGAGGAAGCTGGAAGCCATGAAGGAAACGGAAGAAAAGACGTCCTCCCATTTGTACCATTCTCACCTTTACAAACAAAGGTGAGTACACACACACGCATGCGATGTCTTACACGGATATCTGTGTGGGCACACGCACACACTTGAGCCCTCTGATATATTTCTCTTACAGTATCTCCTTCTCACACACACAGACACAGACACACAAGCACACACACTAAAAGCAAGGTTATGGATTCCAAGGAAATGTAAGAGATCGGAATCATATATTCCATGTAATGTATTTATTAGTTTCTCATCTTCACAGAGAAGAATCAACCTTGTGTTATGAGGAGAAATTATTTGCATATGTGTTTCCTGAGTTTCCTGATAAAAAGTAATACAATGAGACTCCATTGAAAAGGAAGCACACCACCAGTATTCTTGCAACACAAAAGCATTTATGAAGAGGTTCCCTGTGTTCCCGCTTTAAGCCTACCACCTGCCATGTGGGTTTAATGACTCCCATTCAGATGGAAAAGACATCATAATATTGGAGATCATGAAAGTATGACAACATATTTTCTTTGTATTGCTGATTATGTACATGTACCGGTGGCTGATAATTCCTACATGCGTGGCGCGTGAGCACGCATGTAGGAAAATACAAAAAGTACATGGTTTTGGTCTGCTCTGACCCTTGGAGCCGTACTGGATGTCAGATGGGATAGAAAGTTAGGGGATGAACTATTTGACCTTTATGTCAAATATGTACTCGTGAACCCGGAGGCAAAGATCTTGGTCAATACCATTAAGCAGACGTATGGATTGTGAGATCGACGCTCTGTTGCTACACATACTTAGTGTTTAAGGCTAGGAAATTAGAGTTAGCGTTTGGAAGTGGTATATATATTTAAATTCGTCATTTAAGCTGGAAGGATCTTAGGAAGGACTCCAGGGAAAAACAGTGTATGGTCTCGTTTATAAAGACTGGTTCACACCGTTTGATAGATTTCTATATACCTTCAGTCAAAGCCCACTTTCCATATTCCATCTAAACATTAACCTGTGTCAGTGTCTATGTGTGTGTGAGCCTCAAATTGTGTACATATTGCAGTCCAATTTGTGTGTGCGTGTACGTGCACCTATGAGTGCTTGCGTGCGTGCGTGTGTGTGCATCTAAATAGGTATGAGTGCATGCTCTCCCACACTCATCCATGGCTCTTTCCAATGACCTCCACCTCTGGGGGCCAGTCGATCCCACGATGGCAGAGCATTGGGTCACGTCTTCATCAACATGCTCTTCGTATTTTCAGGGGTAAAAGTGTCTCACTGTTATTCACAAAGTCCATGTTCTTTATCAAATCCTTTACGAGTTTCAGTGGTGCTAATGGCTCCCGTCATCTGAGAATTACGCTTGCTATTCACACTTCAAAAGGCTTTGATTTCCCCTTGCCCTTTAGATGTGTTCAACAATATTAAGAGGGGGCCATACATTCCCAATACGCTCTCCTTCTTTGAGTTTAAACCCATTGGCTTTCCTTTGTCTACCCGGATCCTCTTTGAATGCAATTTGTGATGAGTAGCTGAAAGCACAATATGATGAATATGTTTCCGTGTGCAAGGTATTACAATGTATTCGAGCGCCGGGTGGTCAACCTGGCCTATTATTTTGGTATTGACTCATTTATCACCCTTAGTATTTTTTATGAAGAGATTCATCATGTAGACACGTAGAAAATGTCATAAATAATTACTAAAATCCATCAGTAAAAAAACGGTGTAAAAGAATGGCAATAAATTGTAATGTGGGCATGTCCAAAAGAGATAAATAATTAAAAGTAGCCTTTTCTTACCGGATCAATAATTGAAAGAATCAATCAATTGGCAACATTTTAAACATTTCATTTTCCTGCAATCGATTAATAATCGGTTTCAGCGCAATTCCCCGGCTCCCCTGGATACCTGCCAGCATCACGGGCGTCAGAGCACCCCTTAATGACTCACGATCAAGACCTGAGCCTGTGTCCTTGGGAGAACACATTTAATACCCCTGCACTGCAGTCTACTGGAGGAGCTGGCTTCTCCATGGAGAGAATCCTATTAAAGTTCCTCCGACGGTAACCTCAAGTCTCTGGTGCATTCCAAGACAAATAGTTCACCCATGAGTTCACATCTCAGTGCCAAAGATCCCACCTCTCTTCTGAGGTTGTGGCTGTTTTTTTGCTTCATTTATCAAGATAGGTTTGTCATGTTGGGGTGAACACTGAGGGACGTTCAGCTGGCAAAGGACCAACCACAACCCTAGTAGAGGATTTCGGTTGGGAAGAATGAAGATAGTCAGTCAACTTTCAGCATTGTAACCTCAATCATTTTCAATAATTTGGATATTTTTTTTGCTTTTGTACTTTGCCGCTCTTATCTTGAAACTCCCAGACTCCTTGTTCGAAGAAAGGGCTGTGCAGGTTAAGTGACTCATACTTTATGAATGCTCAAGTATATATACATGCACAGACCTCCCAAACAACTGTCAATGCCGCACAAAGAACAGAAAGGATTAAGACTGAGTGATGACTTTCTATCATTCTTTACCCTTTGTAATTGTGGCTATTCTACCTGCAAGATTCAAAGCCAATTAGCCACCGGTCACCACGTTCATTCGAAAGGCCTTTGAGTGCAGCCTGGGGCTCAAGTAGGCTCTGCCCCTGCTGTGTGGGAGGATTGGCTGGGAGACCTTTTGGGTTAATGCATACAGAGCCCCTACAGGTGCAGGGCATGATGCAAGAACCCCTTCAAATTGATACAGGGAATCCTCTAGGGTTTAGGCCTGGCTTTGTGGAGGTTTCTGGGTGTGTGTCTTGGTTCGAAAGGGAGCGAGAGAGCAAGTGAAAAGGAGAGAAAGAGCGAGAGAGCAAGCGAGAGAGAGAGAGCGCAAGAGCAAGAGAGACAATAAATAAGAGTGAGAGAGAGCGAGAGTGAGAAAAAGAGATAAGAGAACAGAGACATGAAACAGAGAGCTCTGGAGAATACAGAACAGAGGAGAAGGAAAAAAAATAAAAACCTACAAAGGTGTAAACTTGGAATCACATCGAACATCTGAAAGTAGAGACAGAAGGAATCAGACAGGAACAGAAGTTTCCTGTGCTTCTGCAGCTTGTTGTTATTTTTGATGCCTCTTTCCGAATCATATGCGTTCCATTTGTAATCACATCCAAATCGCCCACATTCCACCCAGCTCTCCACTGTTGTCTTAATCACATAATCACATTGTATGCACCCATCTCCATCTATTAAGCAGTCTCTCATCCGCCCCCCTCGTCTCTCTTTCATGTCTCTGCGCTTCATTTTTTCAATCTCCACATCTGGTTTTACCCCGCCGTCAATTACAGTGCCACCTGCAATTACCTCCTTTGCTCTAGTTGGATTTTTTTTTCCCACAGAGCTCTCTGTGCGTATTGCACACTGTGTGGATCCGTAAGTGTGTGTGTGTGTGTGTGTGTGTGTGTGTGAGCACACGCTAGTGTGTGTGTACTTTTTTGTGTTGCACATGCCACTCGGGACAAAGGAAAAATTGTTTTCCTCCATCTGAACACTGTTATCGGCCTCGGTACTTCGAGAACTCCTTCAACCACTCGCGCCCGCCCTCAGGCACGCAGGCACACACACACACACACACACACACACACACACACACACACACACACACACACACACACACACACACACACACACACACACACACACACACACACACACGCACACACAGGCACACACACGGAACAAGTCTTCCGACCTCAAGAGCATATTATTTCCAATTTACCACAGTTTCGTAGAGGTCCGAGGAAAGGGCCTGCAGTATGTACTACAACAAGAAAAACCTCCCCGTGGTTCACTCCCGCTTGCCCCCGATGTTTCTGCTCCCAATCCCGCAATGAGAGATCGGATCGGGGAAGGAGAGGCCTAAGTCTTCGGCATGGAAAGCTGCATCGATTCGTGCCGCTTGGGCCACCCTTAATCTACTTTGGCAGTAGCAAATACTGAATAATGCTAATGATAACAAGGAGAATAGGAGCGAGGGGAGATAGAGGAGACTTGGAAGATGAAGGAGGAGGAAGGATGAGGAGGAGAAGACGCTTGCTTATTGTAATTTATATCACATGCGCATGGGAGGTCACTGAGCTAGGGGCTAATTGGCTAATGTCTGCATGCGCTACCTTGTCTATATGTCTATGGTTGCTTTTTAAGGCTGAGAGTCGAGCCCGAAGCTTGCAAAGATTGCAGAGGTGAGATTGAGCGAAAGAGAAGATAATTGTCAGGTTAAAATCGGGGAAGAGTCAAGGAGAGGTATATGAGAAAATTAAGTAAATAACCAAAACAATTCCCATATTTGATTCTTTGGAGGTCTATCGATTCATTCCAGAAACAAGGAATAAAGGACAGAATGAGATAAAATAAATTGATGAAAGCAATTCTAAAAGAAAGCATGAAAGAAGGAACTAAATAACATAAGAGCGAGCAAAAGAACAAACAAACACAACTCAAATGACCGAAATTACTAAGAATGGAAATTAATGATACCACCAGAATGATAAAAGAGGCTGCCGTCTACAGCAGTCAGAAGAGCAGTGCATGAGGAGCTCTCCGTGGTGCTGAACTCTCAAATTCAAAGCGGCGCCCGTTAGGGAACTGTCCATGGTGCTGGCTCTCTCTCGGCAGGAGCCCGAACAGCAGGGGGCTTGCAGTGGGAGTACATTAGCCAGCAGCATATCACTGATGATTTGAACAGCATGCAAGATGGCAGCGGCTAATACCACTACTCTGGGGTAGTAGTTAGTAGTTTGAACAAACAGTAGCAGTTGTGCTCGCAGTCCAAACTCTAAGAGAATGCAATTATTTTAAATAGACTTTGTAAATGGTGTATCGTAAAGGAAGAGGCACTCATCGCAACCCACCTCATCCCATCTTCTGTAATGTAATGCTGTAAATCTAAGCAACACTGGTAAGCAACATTTAACTCCTTAACTGATTCAAATGTGACATTTAAGATTGAATATTGAGATTTTCCTGTTTTAAATTTGGTTTTGTTATATATATGGGTAGTTCACAAAGTGATGTAATTACTTTAAATAAACTGCCAAACGCCTCATACTTCCACCTCAACGTACACATTTACCCATCTTCTTTATTCATAAGCTTATATATAATATATTTACATAAAGGCTTTGAGTTGGAACTGGTAGAAAAGAGCTATATAAATAGAGCTAATTTCCCATTTGTGCAGACGAAAAACACTAATCGAAAAAAACAACACAGCACCAACCACCTATAACTTTGTAACGTCTTTGTAGTTTACCTTGAATGACACACTAAAGTTCCGGATGGGAAGCTAAGAAAGATGAAAGCCTGTCTCTGGAGAGCGCGAAGGGTTTTAGCTTCCCCATTTTTAGCTTAAATTACCGCGTTTACCCATCAAGCTTTCACGCTTGTCCGCTTTAAAAAAAAAAGTCCCGTCATTAAAAATTTCAATCAAAATTTCAAAACCTTCTCTTTCCATGAAAAGCAAGCACCTGATTTTTCTCTTCCTGAGGATGTCCCTCTCTGATCATACCCAATTCTGTCCAATAATATCATCTACATTAGGAAGAGTCTGTGACATCCCTGCCATTGTACAAGTGCTATCTGGCACGATTCCTCATGCATATTGGCTGGCAGCTCTTTCGTTACCAAGGCACCTGTCGGGGCCCATGTGTGCAAGCAGACACCTCCTTCCTTTGAGCATAAGAGACTACAGATAAACAACACAACACACAGCTCCAGTGGCGTTGATCAGCTCACCTAGCGACAATGGGGGGTGGGTGATGAACAGATGGGAACTGAGAGTTACTCAGATGGGAACAAGAGAGTTACTCTCCTCAACCCACGCACGGCAAGCACAAATGCATGAACAAATGCAAGACTCAGGCACACACACAAACACACATACACAAAACACAAAGACACGCACACACACACACACACACACACACAATCCCAGCTTGCACAACTATGGAGCAAACCGGAAAGGCTGTGTTTTACTGACATGAAGCTTGTCCCTTTTCATTTCTATATTTCCCTCACCCCCCCCTTTTTCATAAATTCATCACTCTCTGATTTTGTGCAAAGGATATTTTTCCAGAAAAGCCAGGTGATCTATGACTCACTGTGTATGTGTCCTTACTCATCCCTGCGTGTGTGTGTGTGTGTGTGTGTGTGTGTGTGTGTGTGTGTGTGTGTGTGTGTGTGTGTGTGTGTGTGTGTGTGTGTGTGTGTGTGTGTGTGTGTGTGTGTGTGTGTGTGTGTGTGTGTGTGTGTGTGTGCGTGCGTGCGTGCGTGCGGCGTAACTGCTGAGCAGAGAGCCATGTTTTGAGAGCAGAGGAGGGTATCCACGCAGCAAATTAAAGCTGGTCCTTTTTTCACTTTTAACTGTCCGTCAAGGAGGAGGGATTGAGAAAACATTACGACAACTCACGGATCCCAGGAAGCACACACACACACCTGTGTCTTCTTACACACACACACACACACACACACACACACACACACACACACACACACACACACACACACACACACACACACACACACACACACACACACACACACACACACACACACTAACAGGAAATTGCACATTTGTATCCAAACTAGTGTTCACCATACAGCAAGCAATAGTAGGTGTGTACACGCAAGCACGCACAAACACACACATACATACACAAAAAATGCAATCATAAACCATTTTTCACACATCATTAAGCAAAGTCTTATCAATATCCAATTTTAGCCCGGTTTAATTAGTCCCTATAGATTGCATATTGAACACAATCAGACCGCAACCACCCAGCGGCTGACCTCAGCGGCGAGGGTATCCCGTTTGTTAATGAAAACCAGACACTATTAAAACAGGGTTGAAAGCCATTTCAACCCGGGACAAAATGTTACCAGACATGCACGACGGCTGAGCATTTATTGGGTTGTCATTCTGTCACGATGTGATGATTAATCACACTGATAACTTAAAGCAAGTGATTGATTTATTGATTCATGGAATGGTAAATGTGCAATGGGAACAGACAGCCGCTATAAAACTATGAAAGGTCAGAGAGGAAGGTGCTTTGTTTCATGTGCTAGGAATTTTTTATTTTTTTATGAATATTGGAATTACATTTTTTACACTGTTTATACACATTGGTCCATTGTTGGTGGGAAAAATCGAAAGAACTTGACTTTGGTAATGCCTTAAGGCTTGGTTTTGCATAGAGGCTGCTCCAACATATAAGACTTTCAGTTGACTTTCATCGCACTTATCCATGAATCCCATCAATAAATATTGGGGACATATTTTAAACCACCTGAGAGAAATTTTGTCAAATATATCTAATTTATATTCCTAAATGCTTCCCTCCAAAAAAACAACTTTCATGTTTAGCAGTCGGGCTGTGGCGTGTTTAGAAGGTGCTTATCGTGGTACTCGCTGGGTCCAAAACGGAATTCATTACGCTATCTGCTTTGCATTAACTAGCCAACAGAGCCAAGGCTTGAGCCTGAAAAACAGTGCACAACTTGATATGCATTTTTCTGCACTTCCCTGTGTCTTATCGGGCCGTCTGATGGTGGCGTCGGCACCGAGGGGGGGGGGGGGGGGGGGGGGGGTCTCCCTTAAAATGTCAGACGGGAACAGAAGTGATCTTTCATGAATACTGACAGCGCTCCCGCCCATCACACCGTTTCGGCGAGAGAGAGAGAGAGAGAGAGAGAGAGAGAGAGAGAGAGAGAGAGAGAGAGAGAGAGAGAGAGAGAGAGAGAGAGAGAGAGAGAGAGAGAGAGAGAGAGAGAGAGAGAGAGAGAGAGAGAGAGAGAGAGAGAGGAATAGAATCCAGACGGATTGAGATAAATTAGTCTCTTAGAAAAAGACACAAATATACTTTGACAAGAGATATATTTCAGAATACAAATACAAACAGAGAAGAGAGGGAGGGAGAGAGAGAGAGTGAGAGAGTAAAAAAAAAAAAGATATAAGCCTACGGGTGCAATGTAAAAGATGAAAGTTGCCTCTGTGTTCTGTCGCTTGCATACAAAACAGTTGTCATCGAGGCATGGCAGACACACTCACACACGCACAACGCTGCTACTGCTACTATGCAACCGCCAACGTTGACCCACGAAGGCCCTCTTTCATTTTGCAATCCTCCTTCGGGGAGAGCTCAGATTCAATATTTGTCCTGCCATCCTCTCTCTTTAGGATGTCGATACATGATACACTCAATAGAGTCTCTCCTTTTTTATATCATGTTTTTATTGTCCATGATCTCTCTTGTTACCGTCCCCTGATAAATAGAAGTTGGCGAACCAGATGGCTCAGCCATTTTTTTTTAGATTCTCCAGACTGGTGGCATATTAACTCCTATATAATGAGCCCGGCCTGAAGAGGATGAATAGTGGGATCGACAAAGAGCAAACGCTGAAGTCTCCGATATGCACCCGATGCTTTATTTTACCTCGTAATTTGTTCGTATTGATGCACATCTGTTCTGTGAGCGAATGTGGATCTGGAGAGGGGGGATAGGGGGGGGGGCAGTGGTGGTTAAACGTTTGTTGGGAAATTGCATCTCTTCACCGAGAGTGATATTACCTTCTGCAAGTGTATTGATGAAAAAATATAAAAGGTTAAACCCCATGGAGGATACTATACTTGAGAGCGCCGAAACCTTCCTGGGTTCGATCCCTGTTGTCTGCAGCGTGATGTATGAATCCTTCAGCTACATGCCCTCACCCCTACCTGCGCCTTACTGATCTCCACGTGAAACCCCCTGATGCTGCAATAGGTCAAAGAGTCTGCTCAATGAATAAATAGTGAGACCAAACGGTAAGTAGTATGTAGTGGACAGGGAAGGAGCCATCGGGGAGAAAGATAATGAGGAGGCGACCCTGTAACTAGAGAGATACTGTGTCTCAGAATAGCATGCTTTGATTAGGCTGCATGAAGAGTGAATTTACCACTATCAAAGCACCGTGTGTCTGACCCTCTGCAATGGTGTCAGTCCCTGCTGAGCTCGATACAGCAACGTTGTGAGCTCTGCTGGTTCGGGGCGCAGGCAACCTTCGCACAGGGCCTTTTTATGGAGTCAATTCAGGGCAAAATAATAACTCCATAACAAATCTTATTAGCATTCCTTTCCATGTAAGTAGGATTGACATGCAGGCAATCATGTACTTTCCCTCTTGACATAATTTGGCTAAGTTGGTCCATCAATTGAGTACATATGAAGACACGCACCGTCCAAACGTCTTTAATTACCCACAGCTGCACAAATGCGCCCCTTCTGGCAATATTGTATCCCTGCGCCCTCCCAGAAAAGGACAGAAAAAAGCCAGCCGTAATTAAATATAGCATCTACCCGCCATGGGGTTTAGTGTAGAGGGAAAACAGCGCCTCTCGTTTTCCCGCCCTCCTTAACTTCCACCTCATCATTCTTTCCAATTATTTTATCCACAGTTAGCAACTCAATTATATACTGGCTATATGAGCCCCGAATACCAATTCTGGAGGCAAACACGGAAGGAGAGGGGTAGAGAGAGACCGAGAGGTAGATAGAGAGAGAGGTAGGGAGACACAGAGAGGTAGAGAGTGAGGTAGAGAGACACAGAGAGGTTGTGAGAGGGGTAGAGAGACACAGAGAGGTAGAGAGAGGTAGAAAGACACAGAGAGGTAGAAAGAGAGGTAGAGAGACACAGAGAGAGAGAGAGGTAGAGAGACACAGAGAGGTAGAGAGAGGTAGGGAGACACAGAGAGGTAGAAAGAGAGGTAGAGAGACACAGAGAGAGAGAGAGGTAGAGAGACACAGAGAGGTAGAGAGAGGTAGGGAGACACAGAGAGGTAGAGAGAGAGGTAGAAAGACACAGAGAGGTAGAGAGAGAGGTAGAGAGACACAGAGAGAGAGATGTAGAGAGACACAGAGAGGTAGAGAGAGAGCAGTAGAGAGAGACAGACAGGTAGATAGTGAGGTAGAGAGAGAGCAGTAGAGAGAGACAGAGAGGTAGAGAAAGAGCAGAGAGAGCGGTACAGAGAGGTAGAGAGAGAGAGAGACAGATGGAGATTAAGAGAGAGGTCGTGGGATAAAGGTAGAGAGAGAGAGAGAGGGAGACAGAGAGAGGGGGGGGGAGAGAGAGAGAGAGAGAGAGAGAGAGAGAGAGAGAGAGAGAGAGAGAGAGAGAGAGGAGAAGAGAGGAGAAGAGAGAGATGCTGAGAGACGGAGAGGTAGCGAGAGATAGGAAAAGAGAGGGAGACAGAGACAGAGAGGTAGAGACAGAGGCAGTGAGGTTACGGAGGTGAGGGGGCGAGGGACGGAGAGAGGTTACGGAGGTGAGGGGGCGAGAGAGCACAGGGATCCATGCTAGCCAGTTAAATTGCGGCATTTGGCTCACCCAGTGGCCCAGCCTCCCTCTCCCCCTCTCCAGCACTCCTCCCCTCTCCCCCCCATTTCCTCCTCCCAAGCACTCCCATCTCACCCCTCTGCCTCCCTCTTACCCGGCTCCCCCTCTCTTGAACGGCTGCAATTCACCTTGCGTCACCTCAAGCTCATCGTACACTATGCTGCCCCTCAATCTTTCTCTCTCTCTCTCTCTCTCTCTCTCTCCCCCCCTCCCTCCCCCTCTCTCTCTCTCTGACTATCCTATCTCTCTCATTCTTCTCCCCTCAAATCTATTAGTGATTCATATGTAAATTATATTTTCAGTAATTTTCTGACCCGCTGCCATCAGGTGGAATGAGAGGGCAATCTGCGTGGGCTGATCCTCTCACACTTCACTTTTTGTGTGCGCGTGTGCGTGATTGTGTGTGTGTGTTTTGTGAGAGTCTGTGTCAGTGTGTTTTGTCCGTTGTGTGTGTGTGTGTGTGTGTGTCTTTGTGTTTCATATATGTGTGTGTGTGGAGGAGCTCTTTATACGTGTGTGTGTGTGTGTGTGTGTGTGTGTGTGTGTGTGTGTGTGTGTGTGTGTGTGTGTGTGTGTGTCAGTGCGTGAGAGTGTGTCTGAGTGTGTGCTACAGTGTGTGTGTGTCTGTGTTTGTGTGCATGTGCATGCGAGTCTGTCTCAGTATGTTTTGTCCGGTGTGTGTGTGTGTGTGTGTGTGTGTGTGTGTGTGTGTGTGTGTGTGTGTGTGTGTGTGTGTGTGTGTGTGTGTGTGTGTGTGTGTGTGTGTATTTGTGTATTATAAGTGTGTGTGTGTGAGCTTTTTATATGTGTATGGGGGAGAGAGAGAGAGAGAGTGAGAGAGAGACTATTATGTTCAAGTGTGTGTGTGTGTGTGTGGAAATTTTATTTTCAGTCCAAATCCCTCCACACATACTCTCAAACCAACACAGTTCCGATGCACATCCAAATGGGATATCGCTCTCTTTCCTTGCCTACAGCCTCACCCCTCCATCATTCCTTGTGCATCTGTCAATATCCCTCCCCCCCCCCTCTCTCTCTTTCTGTGTGAGGGGGGGGCTGGCCATCTGTTGTCCTGGGGAATCGAAAAGCCGGCGAGAGAGATAGGACGAAAGAGAGAGAGAGAGAGAGAGATAGGAGAGAGAGAGAGAGAGAGAGATAGGAGAGAGAGAGAGAGAGAGAGATAGGAGAGAGAGAGAGAGAGAGAGAGAGAGAGAGAGAGAGAGAGAGAGAGAGAGAGAGAGAGAGAGAGAGAGAGAGAGAGAGAGAGAGAGAGAGAGAGAGAGAGAGAGAGAGAGAGAATTAGGAGCATGGAGCGCAATCAGAGGGAGGACGGCCGGACACTTCCTAAGGGTTGTAATCAGAAACCTTGTAGGACAAGGAAGCCAGATCAACACATGGATAGTTCCATGCAGCGATACTGTCCAGCAGATAGAAGATAGAAGCTCCCTGGGAGAGCGAGAGAGAGGGAGAGCGAGAGGGAGAGAGTGAGAGAGAGGGAGGGAGGAGGGATATAAGATGTCGTCATTGCAGAACAGAAGTGACAGATCCTTACTCTTTGATTTATGTCTGGCTTAGAATGTGTGCATGTGTGTACGTACGTGTGTTCCTGTGTGTTTTTGTCTGTGTACGTGTGTGTGTGTGTACGTGTGTGTGTACGTGTGTGTGCGTGTGCGCGCATGTGTCTGTGTGTATGTGAATGTGTACATGTCTCTGTGGGTATGTGTATATGTGTGTGTGTACACTTGTATATGTACGAGTGTGTACGTGTGTGTGTGTGTGTGTGTGTGTGTACGTGCGTGTGCGTGTGCGTGTGCGTGTGCGTATGTGAATGTGTACATGTCTCTGTGGGTATGTGTATATGTGTGTGTGTACACTTGTATATGTACGAGTGTGTACGTGTGTGTGTGTGTGTGTGTGTGTGATTTATGGTTCATTAGCGTTGAGGAATTAAACCTTGTAGCTCGCTGAGTCGCTCACATCAATTACAAGCCCAACAAACGTTGAGGCCACGCCACGGGTCACCTTTAATGAGGGGAGGTGGCGGATGGTGTGCACAAGACACACACAAGCAAGCACCCCCCTCCCCCCTACACACACATGCATCCCCCCACCCACACACCCACACGACTCTGACTAAAGCCATATTTCCTCTGCATTCATGACTCAATTCATGACTCTGCATTCATGACCCTTCAAACTTAATAACCTCAAGAAGATGATCATGGAAAGAAAACGTACCATGAAGATGCCCTTTGAAGCAAAAGGGAATTGGATAATGGATATTATATTCATCAAGTACATGTGTAGGAGCGGTCAGTAAATCAACGCTCATTCGTCCTTTCGTAGTGTCACAATGCGATGTTTTATTGCCTCAGCGTAACAGCAAATTAAATTAAACTCATTTTTAACAGAAAACTCGCTTCATCTCGTAATGCTGTTGAAAATCGTTTGCCCTTCCGCTCTCTCGCCAAAAACACCTGTGCTCAGGTGACGTCTACATATTGAGTTACCACCCCCTGACATCATCATTGCATCATCATCATCATCATAATCATTTCACGTCAACATGATCAATAGTATTTCATTATAAGTGACTCACATGAATATGATAAATATGACATAGGTAAAACACAAATCAGTGCAATGGCTTCAACACTCCGGCCCCTAATATGACATTATTATTATTCTCATGATAAAAGTTTTTTTATTGGATTTCTCATTCCCATGAAAGCATGTCCGTGCACGTCATATGCTTGACGTGCACAGACTGCGTATCTGAACTGTGTGTCTGCGTGCATCTTATGTGTTTGTGTTTGAGGTGGTGCATGGGTGTGTGCGTTTGTTCGAAGAAGTGCATGTGCACAGGCGTGTCAAAGGAGTGTGTGCGTGGGCGGGCGGGGGCGTGCACGCGTGTGCGTTCCGCAATTTGCAATCAAACCCCCTGTACAAACTCAATTCATGGCGGGCGCCGCCCACTCCCACGGCGACGCAGGATTGGATTAGCCCTGATCCGTTAGACTCAAATAAGGCGAGCTTCAAACCCAAGAGGGGGGGGGGGGGTAATTCCAGAGCCAATTAACCATCCATAATGGCGGTAATTAATGAAGCGTGATCAGCGTAACACGATTACCTTATTTGCATCAATAAACGCACCACTGGGTGCTGACGGTGACGCGGGCAACGGTGGCGCTCGGTTCCACCCCCTTCGTGAGCGGGGATGATGGATGGTGTGGCCTGTCGTTGGGTGGTGGTGGGTGTTGGTGGGTGTTGGTGGTGTTGTGGAGGAGCTGTCAATTGGATTTGGCTTGCATGTCTAATTGTCCTGTGGTCGAATAAAGAAGAAACTCAGCGCGAGTGCTATCAGATGCGGTCGAGTGTGTGTGTGTGTGTGTGTGTGTGTGTGTGTGTGTGTGTGTGTGTGTGTGTGTGTGTGTGTGTGTGTGTGTGTGTGTGTGTGTGTGTGTGTGTGTGTGTGTGTGTGTGTGTGTGTGTGTGTGTGCCTGTGCGTGTGTTTGTGTGGGGGTGTCTGTGTGTCTGTTTGTGTGTGGGGGGAAAACGAAGAGAAGAAATTATATTGTGAACTACGGGATACATGCGCGCTGAATATTTATTTCACCTCGGCTGTTGAAACATTGTCCTTCAATGCAGGGGGTGGCGGAGAGGTTAGGTCTAGCTGTCGGAGAAATAATACCTCCTGGACGATCTATTTTGAAACGGAGCTACGGGAAGCTAAAAAACTAGAAAGAGAAGATGAATAGATTATGCTGCTTTTGTCTTTCCTCTTGGTGGCAAGTAGTGAAGCTGGGCAGTATTACAGCAGGGACAGAGAGGGAGAGAGCAACACAGTCATGCCTGTCTATGAGAGAGAGAGAGAGAGAGAGAGAGAGAGAGAGAGAGAGAGAGAGAGAGAGAGAGAGAGAGAGAGAGTCTTTATATATATATATATATATATATATATATATATATATATATATATATATATATACACATATATATATATTGCTTTATGAATAGAATAACAGCAGTGACTTGAAATTTGACGCATACATTAGGACGCCACTCGGACATACATCCTAAAGTATGGCACGCTACGCACACCATGATTGTGACTTTGGGAGAACGCAGATCGCAAGATTGCTCCATTGAACACAGCAATCATAGCCCAGCAGTGGTGGAAAGAGGAGATTACCGTGGTTACATGAAGCGGCAGGGGGCCGGCCCCCTTAATATATTCTAATGATGTGGCAGATCGTTAACGCTCTCCCTCTTTGATGATGTATCATCCCTAACCTGGTCTCCCTACAAGCACATCCGAGGTAGGGAGAGAGAGAGCGAGAGCGAGAGCGAGAGAGAGGGAGAAGGAGAGAGGAAGAGAGGGACAGAGGGAGAGAGGGACAGAGGGAGAGGTGAAGGGGGAGAGGGAGAGAAAGAAACAGCGAGAGAGAGACAGAGAGATAGAGAGGAAGAGGAAGAGAGCGGGAGAGGGGAAGTGGAGACAGAGAAAGAGATGGAGAAAGAGAGAGAAAGGGAAAGAGGGTGAGAGAATGAGAGAGAAAGAATGCAAAAGAGAGAGACAGAGACAGACTGCGACATAGAAAGAGAGAGCCAGAGACAGAGAGAGACAGAGTGAGAGAGAGTGTCCTGGTGGGTTTACTGGCGTAACCCACACGTAGAGATGCTTTGGCACTCGAGAGGTTGAACATCAAAAGAGGGAGGAAAAGAGAGATGGAATATTCGATTAGTGCGTATGGACAGATACAGGGATTGATGATGGATCGGCGGATGGAAAAAGGGACGGATGCATTGATGGATAATCGATGTCCGGATAGATGGAAAGAGAGATGGATGGGGAAATTGATGGATGGTCGATCGATTCGGACAGTACACGGATGGACAATCACATGGTAGGATAAAGGAATGCAGCCCGACAGGGTCTAGGAAGGGTGGGGCTAGAGGACAGGGTTTAGGGAGTTATGTCATATAATTGCATTGGCATGGTGATGGACGGATGAGTGAGGAACATGATAAAAAGAGATGATAGGGACAGTGTTGGATGGGGCGGTTAAGGGTAAAACAAGATACAAACTATTAATCTGCTTTGATCTAGTCGAGCGTAGCACACCCAGATATGGTCACACTGTCATGTTGAAGGGGATGACACACACACACACACCCACACCCACACACACACACACACAATCGTGGCGCACAAGAGCAAGACTGAGAGATACAGAAAAGTAATAAAGTGAAACAAGAAACTATCAATCGTTCATCCAGAAAATAGAAAGTAACATTTGGCAGACCGAATTCATGGTTAATAGAGCTTGGTTATGACAGTCTGGAACATTTCTATGAAGAAAAAGGCAATTTACCATAATTTAAGCGGGAAAACTAAATCAACTGAACAACTCCTTGTTCAACCAGGATTTAATTTAGATCTAAAATTACCAGAGTCCAATATGTGTTGCAATTCCACATCATAATTAATTAAGAATTGGTAGTGGTTTTTATTGGGGAGGGAGGGGGGGAGGGCGGCAGGTTAAAAGCCAGACCCCTAGAGTGAACCTGTCATAAGCACACACACACACAGTACTAACAAAAAAGACGCACCCACACAGAAACTCTTAGTCTAAATATACCACTATACCAATGAAACCAAGGAGTATTTTCAGCTGCATGTTCCCAAAATAGCACTTAGTGCAGTTTGCCGTGCAGCGACTCCTGCAATAGCAAACACCAACAAACACCACCCTACTGGAAGATCCAATGTCTGGCAAATGGTCACTGCTTGAGGCCATCTGTTCTCATTAAGTCTGTGTTATTTGGAGCCACTGGCTTTGTATGAATAAGCCCGGCGCACAATTACACACAAAACACAACCAAAACTCAAACTTGAGTCGAGAGAGGCCCGTACCTACGCAGCATGCCCACAAATATTGTGCAGATGAGCAGCCTAATTATTGCGCTCTTCTAAGGCCTCGGTGGATGCCACCGTGGATTGCAAAAGCTCACAAAGGGTGCCAATACTTGCAGCTGTCACGTCAGACACCGCACATTGAAATTCAGAGCACAGCCGGGAGTTTGACATCCAACACTGTGCACACACACATCTGCTCTGAGGCAGATGGAAGGCACAACTGTACACACACACCAACGCCCACACACACACACACACACACACCAACGCACACACACAAACACACACACACATGCACACACACGCGCAGACAGGCACAGACACGCATACACACAGACAAACCCAGGCGCACTCCCATACTTAAACGCAGGTGAGTGATTGCGTTTGAAGTAAAAAAAATTCTATATATATAATAATGCAGACACAGCGCTGAGTTTCAGCTCAGGCGCAAAATAAAAAGTACATAATAAAAAACAGCATGAGCACCGCAGGTATAATATCATGGCAGTTAGAATAAATTAATAATGAGGGCGCACATGGACAGATACGTGCACACACACACACACACACATTGTGCTTTTACACTCTGTATGTTTTTCTGCACGTGTGCACGACCACAGTTGTGTGTGTGTACATTGTGGGGTTACATAGACATGGGGTGGGGGCGGGGGGGGGGGGGGGCACAGAAGGGCCAGCCTAGTTGGTTGGGTGGGTGGAGTGGTCACTTCTCTGGACACGTGAAGGTGGAGGGTCCGCTTCACTTGGCTACCCATGGCGACAGGCTCCAGCGCGGGTCAACTGCGCTGACAACCTGTGACACGATAGCTAGCCAGAGACTCCCGCGCTACACTACGCGAGCACCTGCATACTTTATAGCAACGCTGGTCCGTGTTTCCGCAGAAGAGTTTATGAAGCACAGATAGAGCGTATTGGTAGAGGCAGACCTTGACAAGCAACTCAATAAACCTGCGTAGGGTGTGTTGAGACATGTAGCTAGCAGCCGTGAAATGCTACGCTACTTCAGGAATTTTCTCATACTTTATGGTGGTACGTACTTTGTGGTACGTTTTGTTATCCTGGCAATTAGGAGAGTACAGCTAATAGCAAACATGTATTGTGATATAATTATATAACCTTTACAGGTCCTTCTCTTATGGCCTCATATAATTATGTATCAACTTTACTTTTTTGACAGCTTAGACGTCGATATGGGTGATGGAACATAATAGAAGGCTCTTATATTTTGGAATCCAATATTTTGGAAATGTTTCACTTCACTTTTCCTCGATTCCACTCTAATTTGTGACATTTGCGGAAAAGGTCTCCCGTTTATTACGCATTGATCATAACAAAGATTTTCCTATGCTTCTGTATATCCAGGCTGTAAATAGACGCCTCCGTCAGCGTGGGTGTGCTTGTGTGCACGACAGAAGAAAATATTGAAAAAATGGATAGCAGGTGTACAGTGAGTGAGTGAGTGAGTGAATGTGCGTCTATGAGTGAGTGTGCGTCTATGTGTGTGTATGTGTGTGTGTGTGTGTGTGTGTGTGTGTGTGTGTGTGTGTGTGTGTGTGTGTGTGTGTGTGTGTGTGTGTGTGTGTGTCTCTCTCTCTCAGTGAGACTACCTATGCACCAGTCCTTCACACAAAAATGTCAAGGGGGTTAGGGCTAGAGAATACAAATATGCTAGTGGAAAGAATAGTAATTCAAGCATAGCTTGAGTTATGCAACAGTGAAAGACTTTTTTGGCATTCGGAAGCCAAAGTCCCATTTCCTACAACGTTGTATCCTATTGTGATTCAATATGGACACACACACACACACACACACACACACACACACACACACACACACACACACACACACACACACACACACACACACACACACACACACACACACACAGGTTGTTCCATACCCTTGTTAAATTCCAAATGACACACTTGTAAAGCATGCACGGGGAACATTGCAAGACATCATTATCGCTTGTAGAGTACAAGGTAAGGCCCACTGTGTAAGAGACCCACAACTATAAATCAATCTGGAGGGGGGGGGGGGAGCTATGGGACAAAGGTATTGATTGATGGTGCCTGCCTGTCAGATAGATGTAGATAAGATCGACGAGGGTGCGGGGGAATAAAAAATGACAGACCACAGGGATGAGAAAAAAGTTGACTGTAGAGAATGCAACCAAAACGAGGAAGGGGGAGAAATACAAAAGTGGAGCTACGTCGACGTAAACAGCCATGTTTTGGATTGCTTTTCACGTTATGCAGCAAAATGGAAGCACTACAAAGATGGATTGTTGTGTTGTGTATGTCAGCACAACGGTGGCGGTTTAAAAACACAGCAGAACGACGGGAGAAAGCTGTTCTCTTCACACAGCTTTGGAAATCTGTGCTTAATCTCCCACAGTGTCTACGTGGAGTTCGATACGGCATTGCCATGTTTCCTTTGTGGTCCGCAAGGCAAGAGTGGAGGTACTGTATTTCTTGTGCTTTGCATCAAACACGGTCTACCATTCAGGGTTCTTTGCCTGCCTTTATTCTAGTAGGACTGGATTTTATTCATGACCCTGGCAAACATGACCATGAGGAATAACAATGCAAATAAAATATAGATGGAACATCAAACATCCCAGAAGGTAAGGATGTGCGTCTGCACACACACACACACACACACACACACACACACACACACACACACACACACACACACACACACACACACACACACACACACACACACACACACACACACACACACACACTTAAAATGCACTGGAAGAACTGAAGCATCCCTTTAGGGCTCCCATCTCATCACTGTTTGCAGAAATATGGACTCACTTTCACTTTCGGAAAGATATTATATATATTTTTTTTAATATATTTATTTTATATATTTTGGCTAATTTTATAGACCATCGAACAATGGACCCTGTGGAATCTGTATAATGACAAATCAACAAATATATGTCAATATTAGGCCACACTGTATAGACATCAAATAAGAACCCGATTATAGATGTTAATTTTGTTGCTCATCATGAGAAAGGCTAGCTGTCATCATGTTGCTGGAAAAGGTGGTAGTATTAAGTATTCTCTCTTTGATGCTGAAGGAAGTATGGCCCAACTCATACATTGCCACACCAACAGCAATGAAAATCCAATCCCCTTCACGGTGTCCACGATAAGTTAAATGAACAACAAGAAGATAGGATCACAGAGCGGTGTCGATGATCATGTTGGACAGCAAGTTGGGTCATTCTGCTAGTACTTTTGCTCACTGATTTCTGATGCCGTTGCAACTAAGTGCTGGCATGAAAGAATATCCTTTAAAGGAGTACCATACTATGAAACGATGGACGAATGAAAGCAGAGTCGTTAAGCTAAGGGCGGGGAAGCCTGCAGCAAAAGGTTTTGCTGTATCCTGATGTTTCATCTGTGGAATTTTTCCTGCTGAAAAAAGGTGAGCTACGAGTTCATTTTAAGTGAAGAGAGCGAGAGAGAGCGAGCGAGAGCGAGAGAGATTGCACTATTAGAAACTTCAACGAGATTTTCACTTTTAGCTACAGGCCATCGTTAGCACCACTACAAACATCCCATGAGCCGCTATCGTGACCCCTGACCCTGCCTAATAGATGCAACCAATCCCCAGATGGCGTCTGTCTGACAGCCAGACAGAGGAGGAGGCAAAGTGAGGGAGATTAGAACTGGAGATGAATGAGGTACCGACGGTAGACATCATGAACCATGCATTAATCATTCATTCATTCATTCGAGCCACTCAGCAGCAACGTAAAGAAGAGGAACCGTAATGAATCGAGATGTGAACGGGTATGGCACTGCATTTAATGTAGGAAAAGAAAGAAAATGCAAAAACCTGTGCTGGGGAAGTCCTGAATTCCATGGATCGATAGTGAGTTGGATGTGGTGTGGTTTAGTTGTGATTGTCGCAGTGTTTGATTAGAGAGTTTGATACAACCCTAAAAGGTGCAGGTGGATTGAATCAACTACATCACTGCTAGTTTTCTCTAAATGTCTACACATTGGACCTCTAAATTGTAAAGCCATTGAGACAATTTCTTACCCAACAAGGAAAGTGCCTTAAATGCCATGTTTGAATTTATAACTTCTGTTTATGCATTATATTATTGGAGTTAGTTAAGATGACAAAACAACAACAATAAAGTTCTTTGTGTAGACTTACGACAGCGAGGTGTCCAATCTCCGCTGAAGCTGGGGAATATCTGCACAACACCTTTTCTTGTACAAGCAAAGAAAAGTCACATCACACGCAACTCAAACTCAAACAGGTATGTACTTGAATCAGGACTGGTAGCAACAATGGTGAATTGTGTGTGTGTCTGCTTTTCTGCCAAAGTTTGTGTCGCCTGCCAAAATGAATTCACTTTGGAACCAATGAACAATTGGAGTGGGGGAAGGAGGGGTGAGGAGGTTGTGTGTTGTCTCTCATCAGCCAAACAAAACTCACATGTGTGACAGGCGTCTCCCAGAAGCCACATGCTCTCTTCTCTCTTCCCTCCTCCTCTCTCTCTCTCTCTCTCTCTCTTCTCTCTCTCTCTCTCTCTCTCTCTCCTCTCTCTCTCTCTCTCTCTCTCTCTCTCTCTCCTCTCTCTCTCTCTCTCTCTCTCTTCTCTCTCTCTCTCTCTCTCTCTCTCGGATTCCATTTCTCCACAGTTGGCGCTCGTTTTAGTTTGACATTTACCGTTTTCATGCTAATCAGGAGGAAGTTTGCAATTAATCATGCGGGTGACGTTGCGTGGAGATCGCGCAGAAGAATATCTGTCTGTGATCCTTCTTTTGTTTTTGTTTTTCTCACTTTCATTTTCTTTCCCTTCCAAAGAGTTGAAGGATGCCTGATTTAAAACGAGATAGAATAACAAATTGGTGGCGGTTGTCCTCTTTTTCTATTGTGGCAAAAACAATTCATTCAAACACACACACACACACACACACAGACACAGACACACAACACATACCACACAAACAAACACTAAAATCCCAAAACATGCAACGCACACAAATCGATCACACAGGACCAAAGGCTCAAAAGCGCTCTGTGACACAAACAAGCAGACTACAATGGCCATTATTCTCTGGGCCTCTCTCGGTAGCTGGCTGGTCTCTATAAAATTACCCCTCAATTGTCCCCTGGACATTTGAACCCTTTTTTAATCCTTTCGTAAACGTTCTTGGCACAGCCTCTGGGCTCTCTTGCCTTTGATTGGTAACACACATGCAACACACTAAATAAATGCACCTGCACACACACCCAATACCAGACTAATCAACAAAGGTCAACATCACGACGTCCTCCTCTCCCCCATCCTTTTTTTTCACAATTGAGTTTTTCATCATTTCGGCTACTTCCATCCTCTCCTGTGCCCTTTTTTTGCTTTCTTTTTCGAAACCAGGCTCCCTGAAGTCGTTTTACAAGTACGCTGCTGTCGTTTCCCCTTCTCTCTGTCTCTTCGACAACGCTCACCAGCACTCTATACTTGGTTCGCTAACCATTTAGACGTCCAGCTAAAAACCGCTTCCGTTAATGCTCGCGCTGCTGTGCAAGAGCAGAGGTCATGCTAGCCGGATTTTGAACGGGACCCCGCCGATAGAGCTTAGTCTTACCACTCTCTGTGCAACTCTAACCCCTCAGTCGGGGATCTCTTTGTTTTGGCTTTCGCCTCAACGGTGTCTCAAGTGTTTTTTTTCTTACTCCTGTCTTCCCCCGAATACTTTAGAAGCACCACCTGGCAACCAATCACAGACTACCGCAGTGGCGTGTTTGTTCCGTGTTACATTTAGATGCGAGACGCCAGAGCTCCGCTCTCTCACGCCCTCACAGGAACGCCAAATAAATAACAATAAGCTGCGGCGCACGTATCACAATAGAATGTTGTTGCTGTTTGCACCCTGATTCCACCTCTCCTTATCAGCAAATTTGCTCCTCTCCACCAACCATTAGAAGTGCTAGTAGCGAGGGAGACAGCTTTAGCGCTTGAAAAAAAGAGGGGTATAAATGTGTTTTGTGAGACTATAAAAGGGAATATCAGCCATCCTGAGACAAACTCAACAAGCTGTTCCCCCTCTATCTTTAGAAAGGACTCTGTTGTTCAGTCTTTAAGTCTGCAAGTTTCCTTTAATTATTTCCCATTCCTAGCTAAATGAGTATGTTTAAAAACAATACACCACCTGGAAGGAACAAATGGCTTCAGTTCAAAATCACTAAACTTTAAACGAATGCCGTATTTACTCTTATTTTGTCTATCTTAGCAGAGTGTTTTTTAACCAAACATCCCGCTATTTGCCAAAAGAGGCCTACGACAACAAAGTATGTTGCACTGTTTCAATTGTCTGGTCCATATCAGAGGTACAACCCACTGGGCATGGACGACGAGGGGGGATAACAACGTATCCTTAATCAAATGCACCGATCCAAACTATATTCGCGGGGCAGAACTGCACGTGACCGACAAAAATCGCCTCCCTCCCGGGAGAGCAAACCTTTCATGCCACTCAGCTCCTCTTCCACCATCGGAGAGAGAGGGAAAGAGATTGAAGGCAATCAGTTATTCTAACATAATGATTGGGTGAGACGACCACCGAAATATGCTTTGGGGACGCTGAAACTGCAATGCGTTTAATTGATCAAGGAAAACGTTGCCAGTGGCCCCCCCTAACCATGTCAGTGTTGACTCCAACCTTCAGCACTACAGCAGTTAGTTCGACGCAGGCGGGATAATTATGCTTTCCTTTTTCTTTTTTTTTTACTAAAATTCTTTATGAGCATCGACTAATTAGAAAAAGTCAAATATCGGGGGATTCATGTTTTCGATTAAAAAGAAAACAACAAAATAACGGTGACAACACACCCCAAAGCAGATGCGTGTGATACTGTGACACTAACCGTGCGCTAAACTGTTGTGGCGGTTTAGTTTGCGGGGCCGACGACCACTAAGCGTTTTTTCCGATTGCTTGGCACTGTTGTTCGGCAAATCTCTTTATGAGCCTTTAAGCGGTTTCACAGACAGAGTGTGCTTTATTGACTGCTCGCTCAGACGGTGAATGGATATAAACCACGCGATAAAGTGCGTCCCTCTCCCGTGTTACCCCGTTGATGTCAAACATTCGCCAGAATTAGTATTTAACTCGGTCAGCTGCTCTTTTAAAGGCTGACATTTTGCACAGATTGAGTATACGCAGGATACACACAGGTAAATACACACAGACACACACACACCACACACCACAGACAGACACCACACACCCACACACAACAACACACAGTAATGCTTCACACAACTGCAGACATACTTGGTTACAGCAAAGAAACCTACACACACAAATTAAATGCTCTAGCATACACTCACACGCGCAGGCACACGTGACACAAACACTAGGCATACACATACGCACACACAATTTTTAGGGGAGAAGATAGGTAAGCCCTTGAGACTATAGGGCTTGAAGAGTGGAACAAACGCGTTTATCGCGTTTAGATATTACTCTGCAGGATACAATGCGGAAAGGTTAGCCAAGGACAACCGGCAACACACTCTCTTTACTCCAGCTGCCCTTTCAGTGATCAGATGGAAAAAGATATACAGGGGATTACTTCGGACAGGATCATGTGATCACGTGTTTGGCTGCTGTAGCCTGGAGGCACACACACCGCAAGAAAATATCAGTCAGACCGTGTGGACAGTACAAATGTTGCTCTCTCGCTCTCTTCCTCTCTTTGTCTCTCAGCCTCAGTCTCCAATCACCGCCTAGCCCAGTGCACTACGGGGGGTACACGTTTACAACCAGAACCTCGAGGGACAGACAGTTGAATGAACGCGTCATCGGCCTTCCACGAGGCCTGGGCCGCTGAAGAGCTGAGTCAGCTGGGCTCTTTATGTGCGATGGCCCCCCAGCCCCAGGTGCTGATGCTGCTCGGGCCGCTTCTACAGTTCAATACAAACCAGGGAGCGAGGTGCTTCTACCCTCAAGTGTGTCTGTGTGTGCAGCTTTACAGATAAAGCAACCAGTCATGGAAAAAAGACGACCTGAAGCGAAAAAACTCGAAACCCGTTCACACACACACACACACAGACCCGCAAACAGAACTCGTCTTGCTGCAGAGTTTGGAAAACTCCGCCAGCCAGCAGAAGCTGCAGAGGAGGAAGATAGAAGGAACATTACAAGTGAGAAAGAGGAGGAAGTGTTGAAGCTGAAAAGGTGGTCCATTTGGGCAGTTGTTCAATGTTTTTTCAGATTCAAATATATATATTTTTTTTCATATCATCCTCTCTATACGAAACACAGGCTTTCAAAGGGACGTTCAGAAGACAGATGTTTGCCCCCCGCTCAAGTTTGCCGCCATTTTGAAACAAAACAATTATGCTTATGTATGCCAAGAGCCCTAAGGAAAGCTACGTTTGGGGCACCATCTGGAAAGGCCTGGGCGAAACATCATGCCATTTTCAGGTTGTTTACCTCCTTTCGTTCAAGATGCAACGCGGTCATATCTGCTTCGAGACAGAGACCCTAATACAATTATAGCTTGATTTGATTTTCAGCCAAACAGAGCCTGTTCATTCATGCCCTCAGTGTCCTTTACGCCGACAAATGTCCTATTGCAGACAACATAAGTACATAATACAGGAATTGTGAGTCTTCTGGTGGTGAAGGTAGCCAGAACTTATTTTCTGTGGTTGTACCGTTTCTTTTTTTGCTGAATATCAACTGTAAAGGCGAATATAATCAAAAGAGAAATATGGAAGAAAATGTGATGATTTTGGACAGACCCCTAGATTGATATTGAGTTTATGCATAATTAAAAATAATATGTCACCTCACTCTAATTAGCAGTTTTCTGCAGAAAGTAAAGGGCATACCCCAAAAAATAAGCAACTTGTTTTGAACTGTCTTTTTCATCAATGTAATTGAATATGTTGTAAACCCGACTACTAATAATAACACTGATTAATAATGCCTGAGCATATTTTCTACCCAGCGAAATACATTGGGCTGAACACTAGTCTAGACACACACAGACGCACACCCATGATGCAATCGCTGATCTCCGCCTCCATCCCCATGCATCATTTAGACCAACGGGAGAGCCGTTACGTAAACCCTTCCCGAACCACTAGCTCAGACCAACAGACAAGCACACAAGCAAACACAGCAGCATGACCCGATGAACTGCTCCTGCATTCAACTCTGGCGCTGCACTGCACAGAGTCCTCTGGGGTGGGGATGCATAGGTACACAGGAACACGCTTACTAAATCTAACAAAGTGTACGCAAGGCCTAATGATGTTTGACTCGGTCTAAATGGTATAGCTTCCTTATTTAATGAGCCGGATCGAGTGCAAAAGTAGACGCACAATCGCATGTGTGCGTGTATACATACAACACTAAGACCATCTACCAGCACTAACACACATACAATACGTGCCTATGGACATTTTAATGTACAGCCAGTTAGTATCTCACTAAGTGTCTCTATTGTTCACCAGACAGAGTGTAAAAAGGATGGTAAGGAGGGGCTGTGCAAATTAGAAAATAAAGGCAGTAGAGGAGTATAGTTGGATTTAAAAGATAGCATTCGACTAAGTTTATATTGACTGAACAAGGAGCAGGAAAAATACATAGATCACTGCATATCAGTTGGGTACGATTTTGAAAGAGCTCAGTGCAACCGGACCACAATCTTAATCACAGCCCACATGAACGCAGCTGGGTTTTCTGTGTATTTATATCCGAGAGCACATACAGTATATTTTCATGTCACCACTCCCACGTTCAGCCCGCCATTTCGTCCTTGCTCCCTTTTCATCTCTCGAGTCCCACTGGCTCGCGATTGTCTCCCTCCCACTCTCTCTCTCTCTCTCTCTCTGTGTCAGTCTGTCTCTCTACAAAAATGTCATTCCTCTTGTCTCACGGCGCCTGGCCCTCTAGCTCTCCATCTCAAAAGGGGACTAACCGATGACAGGCTCCGGCTCAGAGGTCAGCCGCCCTTTAACTGAGATGTAAGACCAGTAGTACCACACGGGGGAAGGATGGAGGGAGTGACAGACAGAGACAGAGCGGGAGAGAGAGGGAGAGAGAACGCAGCGAGTAGCTTTAGACTACAGCCAAAGGGGCAGACAGGTTTCTTGCTCACCTTTCTCTAAATCTACACCTCTATTTGGTTTGTTCTTTCCCCCCGCCAGGTATTTCTCTGCTGTCTTTGCTCTCTGGTTGTCTGCTTCTCTTTGCGTCCCTTACCCGGTTTTTCGAAACATATTTCCCCTGTTCCTGCGTCGCCTCAAATCTCACTGCGCTCTTTTATTGTTAATATTAGTCACAATCCCGCCAACCACTCACCCACCACAGGGAACTCGTCGAGGTTGTATCAACGGGACATTTTTTCCATCAACCCAAACTTTTTTTTTTTTAATTTCCCCCCATTTTCCCTTTTCTCTTGACAACCTCGCATTGATCTGTGTCCCATTCGTCCATTCATACGTCTGCTGCAGGCGCTGTCAATGTGTACGCCACTACTACAGTATAATGGGTTACCCAGTCGCCTGCAGGTGTCTGAATGTGTTTTCTCAAGGAGTTTCTAGACATAGATATGGAGTCTATACCTCAATTCCAGGCTTTGGGTTTTTTCCACTACATTGGTTGTTTTTGTTGTTGTTTTTGTTGTTTTTTCTCCCTCCCCCCTGGCTACTCCCGTGGTCTCTCACATCCTGTGCGCATATGGAGACAGGTGATGCCATATGTGTGTGCTGAAGACACGGCAGATGGGAGTTCTGGTGTGTGTGTGGTAATGGGCCAAGGGTATGAGGTAAAAGCGTAGATCCTCCATTAGCAACGCGACCCTGTGTTTCTCTACTGTTTGCTGCAGTGCAAAAACCCATTAGGGAGACTCATTTCTTCTACCATGTTAGAATGGTAGTGGGACATATTCGAATGACTGTTTGTGCAGGTGTGCACTTGCGTCTCTGTCTATCTGTCGTGTGTGTCCGTCCGTCTGTCTCTGTGTGTGTGTGTCCGTGTGCGTGTTTCTCTATGTGAGTGTGAGTGTGATTGTGTGTGTGTCCGTGAGTGAGTGAAAGGAGAGAGCGTGTGGGTGTGTGTGCACGTATGTGTTGTGTTGGATACATCATGTAGTGATGCAAAATCTCCAACACCCACCTCTTTGTGGTTGGAGATTGATACAGAGATAAGGGCTTATCAGTTTGGAGTTCACTTTGACATTTTGCAGCGCGCTGAAGACAAACACATGTTTTTCAATCGAAATCACATGAGCATACTCAAACAAACAACAAACACACTTTGTTTCGGGATGCACTCCCACCCACAGTGAGTGATTCCCTGCACTAAAAGATTTAAGGATGAGGATCAGAGTGAGTATCTAATCTCACTCCAAAGCGACACACTTACGATGACGCAATCCACCTTTCTCTCTGTCTCTGCTGCTCATGCGCACTGATTTCATGCTAATTATTCTCACTTTGGGTGGCAAATTACAGCCGCAAATCATCGCAAATGACAGCCAATGAAGCAGTGCGGTTGGAAAGGACGAGTTTAAAAAGGTAAGGGTGTGCTTTAACTGTGTTAATGAAAACTATCGTTATCTGTTTGATAATGAATTTGAGGAAAAGCGGGATGTTTTAAAAAAGCAGGAGTATGACAAGGTAAAAGCTTGTTGGAAAAAGAACGAGTAGTTCTGTTCGCTGATTTAAGAAAATATAATTGTTCAGTTACTCGTTTACTTGCCACAAACTCTTTCAAAGCTCAGTACCCTTTGAGTTCTGTACGATATGAAAGTTCTCAGGGAAATATTTTGCTCCTAAACAAATATATATATTTTTATCTATACAAAACATTGAAAAATATACATGCCAAAGAGCAATATAGTCAAATATACATGAAAAAACATATTGAACTTTAAAATGTAGGTTAAAGCAGGGAAAACCTCAAACAAACAGTCACACGCATACACAGGTGTTAGCGTTTAACAGTAATTACCAGTGTATCAACACATACTTCATGGGTCAATACCCCCTCCCCCATTTTATCCGTACTTGTACACTCCCAAATGAACACAGGCACCATTAATCCTAGCAGCTACACCTTTGTTTATCCCAGCATGACACCAGTCCTCTGTGGAAAAGGTCCCGTTGGTGTTAGAATCCAGATCACAGAGTGTTGGTATCAACCACCAGGTCTCTATTGAAGAATTCACCTCAACCTTGACTGGAGTGTTGTTCATCATGCTGGTTTCACGCTTGTGAACATGTTTCATACATATTCTCGATTTATAAAACTCAATGTTGGTTTCAGCTTAGAGGAATCCATAGTGCCATGCTAATGCCTGACCAAGGTCTTGATGTCTCTGTCTGTCTCTGTCTGTGTGTCTGTGTGTCTGTGTGTGTGTGTGTGTGTGTGTGTGCGTGAGGTGTGTGTTTGTGTGTGTTTGGGGGGTGGTGAGTGTGTCTGTCTCTGTGTCTGTGTGTGTCTCTCTCTCAACACAATCAGCATATCATACATCCTCCTAGTGTTCGAGAGTTACTTGGCCTCTTTCACCCGTTGCACTCTAAAGGTTCATAGTCAGCGCTGTCTGGATGGCCGAAATGTGAACTTTGACCTGTGCGGCAATGCCACTTGGAGACCAGTGGGGTGAAATAGGTCAATTTAGCACTCAGCACTACCAATTAGATATTCCTTGGTGGGTATGTTCAAGAGCGCACACACACACCCACACAACACCACACCACACACACACACACCGTCACACACACACCACACACACCACACACACCACACACACACAACACACACAGGTTGCAGCGAATGAAGAATGGTTCCAGTTTGAGTAATGTGATATATTCTCAACCCAACAATAAAATAACGTGATATATTCTCAACCCAACAATCTACATACATTTAGCTTGGAAACTTGCTAAAGTATACAGTATAAATACCAGTATATTACAGTATAATGTGTGTGTGTGTGTGTGTGTGTGTGTGTGTGTGGTGTGTGTGTGTGTGTCTGTGTCTGTGTGCGTGTGTGTGTGAGGTCATAGATGTGCTAGTTGTTAGGCATGCAGCCATTGCCCAGAGGCATGGCTTGCTCCGTTATTCATAAATATAGTACAGCCATCCAGTCAGCCTGCCCAATAGAGAGAGAATATGAATAAATGAAAATGCAACACAAAACTCCCGAGCAAGAGTCCACGAGTAAACAAACCGCAGTTGTGGGAAAATGATATAGGTTATGTTTAATGCAACAAAAATAAGTGACTGTAAATAGAGAGTAATTAGATGGGCCGTTTTTTACTTGAACAGAGCTTTGCAAAGAGCTTTCTTTTGTTGGTGTCATTTGGTTCGACACATTGTGCGTACTTGAATAAACCAATTGCACCAAGGCTTATTCAGAACAACGACTTGTTGTGCTGTCCTGTGACCTTGTCCAGGTTCTGAAGCTTAGAAGGTTTCTTTCTCGGGTCCTGAACACCGAAGAGGAGACAATGAACAGCACAAGGAACATCGCCTTGTGTGATAAGTCACAAAAAGACACTTCTCGGAGCCCCAGAGTGACAAACCCCGTCGACAACCCTAGTAGCCCGGAGACGGTTGTGTAAGGGCCAGTCTTGGCACGGCTCCCAGCATTGGACTGGTATTGTACCGGGGTACAGAAACTTAAATCGGAATTTGATAAACATCGCTGTTAAAAGGGCAGCCGAAAGTGTCCTTGCAACACACCCACAAGTGCTCAAGACACCCCGGAGAACACTAAAGGTTACCCAACCTTTCTTTGCCGGATTGATTTCATTTTATCTATTCATAAAAAGTGTATCCTGTAGTATAACCCATTAAAAGTGATTACATCCAAACGCTTATTTTTTTTTCACCATGCAGGGACCAAAAGCAGTGGCGGTTGATGAATCGGCATGCGTGTCTAATTACGGTCATTAACCGTTTGTTTGATTGTCTAAATTGTCTTGATTGAGATTCTGTTTAGTGAAGTGGCACAGGAGGCTACCAATTAAACCACCCAGCGTGACAGGCGGGCTGGCACCACTGCACACACGAGGACCCCAGACGAATAAAATCTGGTCAGCGTTACCTTTTGCTTTTTTTATAATCATGATATTGTGTTGTCAATAGCTCGCCAAAAGCACACGACGGAATAGCTATGTGACCTCTTTATCTTTGCTTTAGAACAGGGATTGATCTTTTTTTTTTTTTGGTATTTGCAAATGTATCTGGGTTTGTTAACCAAGGTTGTCTAATCAAAAACTCCAAAGCGAAACAGGACACGAGTCACGTGGCACAGCTCTGCACATTTGTCCGCCTAC
>NC_079434.1:14781267-14904361 GCF_026213295.1 Gadus chalcogrammus | reverse complement strand
AAACCAAAACAATTCCCATATTGGATTCTTTGGAGGTCTATCGATTCATTCCAGAAACAAGGAATAAAGGAGAGAATGAGAGAAAATAAATTGATGAAAGCAATTCTAAAAGAAAGCATGAAAGAAGGAACTAAATAACATAAGAGTGAGCAAAAGAACAAACAAACACAACTCAAATGACCGAAATTACTAAGAATGGAAATTAATGATACCACCAGAATGATAAAAGAGGCTGCCGTCTACAGCAGTCAGAAGAGCAGTGCATGAGGAGCTCTCCGTGGTGCTGAACTCTCAAATTCAAAGCGGCGCCCGTTAGGGAACTGTCCATGGTGCTGGCTCTCTCTCGGCAGGAGCCCGAACAGCAGGGGGCTTGCAGTGGGAGTACATTAGCCAGCAGCATATCACTGATGATTTGAACAGCATGCAAGATGGCAGCGGCTAATACCACTACTCTGGGGTAGTAGTTAGTAGTTTGAACAAACAGTAGCAGTTGTGCTCGCAGTCCAAACTCTAAGAGAATGCAATTATTTTAAATAGACTTTGTAAATGGTGTATCGTAAAGGAAGAGGCACTCATCGCAACCCACCTCATCCCCATCTTCTGTAATGTAATGCTGTAAATCTAAGCAACACTGGTAAGCAACATTTAACTCCTTAACTGATTCAAATGTGACATTTAAGATTGAATATTGAGATTTTCCTGTTTTAAAATTTGGTTTTGTTATATATATGGGTAGTTCACAAAGTGATGTAATTACTTTAAATAAACTGCCAAACGCCTCATACTTCCACCTCAACGTACACATTTACCCATCTTCTTTATTCATAAGCTTATATATAATATATTTACATAAAGGCTTTGAGTTGGAACTGGTAGAAAAGAGCTATATAAATAGAGCTAATTTCCCATTTGTGCAGACGAAAAACACTAATCGAAAAAAACAACACAGCACCAACCACCTATAACTTTGTAACGTCTTTGTAGTTTACCTTGAATGACACACTAAAGTTCCGGATGGGAAGCTAAGAAAGATGAAAGCCTGTCTCTGGAGAGCGCGAAGGGTTTTAGCTTCCCCATTTTTAGCTTAAATTACCGCGTTTACCCATCAAGCTTTCACGCTTGTCCGCTTTAAAAAAAAAAGTCCCGTCATTAAAAATTTCAATCAAAATTTCAAAACCTTCTCTTTCCATGAAAAGCAAGCACCTGATTTTTCTCTTCCTGAGGATGTCCCTCTCTGATCATACCCAATTCTGTCCAATAATATCATCTACATTAGGAAGAGTCTGTGACATCCCTGCCATTGTACAAGTGCTATCTGGCACGATTCCTCATGCATATTGGCTGGCAGCTCTTTCCTTACCAAGGCACCTGTCGGGGCCCATGTGTGCAAGCAGACACCTCCTTCCTTTGAGCATAAGAGACTACAGATAAACAACACAACACACAGCTCCAGTGGCGTTGATCAGCTCACCTAGCGACAATGGGGGGTGGGTGATGAACAGATGGGAACTGAGAGTTACTCAGATGGGAACAAGAGAGTTACTCTCCTCAACCCACGCACGGCAAGCACAAATGCATGAACAAATGCAAGACTCAGGCACACACACAAACACACATACACAAACACAAAACACAAAGACACGCACACACACACACACGCGCGCAATCCCAGCTTGCACAACTATGGAGCAAACCGGAAAGGCTGTGTTTTACTGACATGAAGCTTGTCCCTTTTCATTTCTATATTTCCCTCACCCCCCCCTTTTTCATAAATTCATCACTCTCTGATTTTGTGCAAAGGATATTTTTCCAACCCAATCTAGAAAAGCCAGGTGATCTATGACTCACTGTGTATGTGTCCTTACTCATCCCTGCTTGTGTGTGTGTGTGTGTGTGTGTGTGTGTGTGTGTGTGTGTGTGTGTGTGCGTGTGCGTGTGTGTGTGTGTAGCGTAACTGCTGAGCAGAGAGCCATGTTTTGAGAGCAGAGGAGGGTATCCACGCAGCAAATTAAAGCTGGTCCTTTTTTCACTTTTAACTGTCCGTCAAGGAGGAGGGATTGAGAAAACATTACGACAACTCACGGATCCCAGGAAGCACACAGACACACCTGTGTCTTTTTACACACACACACACACACACACACACACACACACACACACACACACACACACACACACACACACACACACACACACACACACTAACAGGAAATTGCACATTTGTATCCAAACTAGTGTTCACCATAAAGCAAGCAATAGTAGGTGTGTACACGCAAGCACGCACAAACACACACATACACAAAAAATGCAATCATAAACCATTTTTCACACATCATTAAGCAAAGTCTTATCAATATCCAATTTTAGCCCGGTTTAATTAGTCCCTATAGATTGCATATTGAACACAATCAGACCGCAACCACCCAGCGGCTGACCTCAGCGGTGAGGGTATCCCGTTTGTTAATGAAAACCAGACACTATTAAAACAGGGTTGAAAGCCATTTCAACCCGGGACAAAATGTTACCAGACATGCACGACGGCCGAGCATTTATTGGGTTGTCATTCTGTCACGATGTGATGATTAATCACACTGATAACTTAAAGCAAGTGATTGATTTATTGATTCATGGAATGGTAAATGTGCAATGGGAACAGCCAGCCGCTATAAACCTATGAAAGGTCAGAGAGGAAGGTGCTTTGTTTCACGTGCTAGGAAATTTTTATTTTTTTATGAATATTGGAATTACATTTTTTGCACTGTTTATACACATTGGTCCATTGTTGGAGGGAAAAATCGAAACAACTTGGCTTTGGTAATGCCTTAAGGCTTGGTTTTGCATAGAGGCTGCTCAAACATATAAGACTTTCAGTTGACTTTCATCGCACTTATCCATGAATCCCATCAATAAATATTGGGGACATATTTTAAACCACCTGAGAGAAATGTTGTCAAATATATCTAATTTATATTCCTAAATGCTTCCCTCCAAAAAAACAACTTTCATGTTTAGCAGTCGGGCTGTGGCGTGTTTAGAAGGTGCTTATCGTGGTACTCGCTGGGTCCAAAACGGAATTCATCACGCTATCTGCTTTGCATTAACTAGCCAACAGAGCCAAGGCTTGAGCCTGAAAAACAGTGCACAACTTGATATGCATTTTTCTGCACTTCCCTGTGTCTTATCGGGCCGTCTGATGGTGGCGTCGGCACCGAGGGGGGGGGGGGGGGGGGGGGGTCTCCCTTAAAATGTCAGACGGGAACAGAAGTGATCTTTCATGAATACTGACAGCGCTCCCGCCCATCACACCGTTTCGGCGATAGAGAGAGAGAGAGGAATAGAATCCAGACGGATTGAGATAAATTAGTCTCTTAGAAAAAGACACAAATATACTTTGACAAGAGATATATTTCAGAATACAAATACAAACAGAGAAGAGAGGGAGGGAGAGAGAGAGTGAGAGAGGAAAAAAAAAAAGATATAAGCCTACGGTGCAATGTAAAAGATGAAAGTTGCCTCTGTGTTCTGTCGCTTGCATACAAAACAGTTCTCATCGAGGCATGGCAGACACACTCACACACGCACAACGCTGCTACTGCTGCTATGCAACCGCCAACGTTGACCCACGAAGGCCCTCTTTCATTTTGCAATCCTCCTTCGGGGAGAGCTCAGATTCAATATTTGTCCTGCCATCCTCTCTCTTTAGGATGTCGATACATGATACACTCAATAGAGTCTCTCCTTTTTATATCATGTTTTTATTGTCCATGATCTCTCTTGTTACCGTCCCCTGATAAATAGAAGTTGGCGAACCAGATGGCTCAGCCATTTTTTTTAGATTCTCCAGACTGGTGGCATATTAACTCCTATATAATGAGCCCGGCCTGAAGAGGATGAATAGTGGGATCGACAAAGAGCAAACGCTGAAGTCTCCGATATGCACCCGATGCTTTATTTTACCTCGTAATTTGTTCGTATTGATGCACATCTGTTCTGTGAGCGAATGTGGATCTGGAGAGGGGGGATAGGGGGGGGGGCAGTGGTGGTTAAACGTTTGTTGGGAAATTGCATCTCTTCACCGAGAGTGATATTACCTTCTGTAAGTGTATTGATGAAAAAATATAAAAGGTTAAACCCCATGGAGGATACTATACTTGAGAGCGCCGAAACCTTCCTGGGTTCGATCCCTGTTGTCTGCAGCGTGATGTATGAATCCTTCAGCTACATGCCCTCACCCCTACCTGCGCCTTACTGATCTCCACGTGAAACCCCCTGATGCTGCAATAGGTCAAAGAGTCTGCTCAATGAATAAATAGTGAGACCAAACGGTAAGTAGTATGTAGTGGACAGGGAAGGAGCCATCGGAGAGAAAGATAATGAGGAGGCGACCCTGTAACTAGAGAGATACTGTGTCTCAGAATAGCATGCTTTGATTAGGCTGCATCAAGAGTGAATTTACCACTATCAAAGCACCGTGTGTCTGACCCTCTGCAATGGTGTCAGTCCCTGCTGAGCTCGATACAGCAACGTTGTGAGCTCTGCTGGTTAGGGGCGCAGGCAACCTTCGCACAGGGCCTTTTTATGGAGTCAATTCAGGGCAAAATAATAACTCCATAACAAATCTTATTAGCATTCCTTTCCATGTAAGTAGGATTGACATGCAGGCAATCATGTACTTTCCCTCTTGACAAAATTTGGCTAAGTTGGTCCATCAATTGAGAACATATGAAGACACGCACCGTCCAAACGTCTTTAATTACCCACAGCTGCACAAATGCGCCCCTTCTGGCAATATTGTATCCCTGCGCCCTCCCAGAAAAGGACAGAAAAAAGCCAGACGTAATTAAATATAGCATCTACCCGCCATGGGGTTTAGTGTAGAGGGAAAACAGCGCCTCTCGTTTTCCTGCCCTCCTTCACTTCCACCGCATCATTCTTTCCAATTATTTTATCCACAGTTAGCAACTCAATTATATACTGGCTATATGAGCCCCGAATACCAATTCTGGAGGCAAACACGGAAGGAGAGGGGTAGAGAGAGACCGAGAGGTAGATAGAGAGGTAGGGAGACACAGAGAGGTAGAGAGTGAGGTAGAGAGACACAGAGAGGTTGTGAGAGGGGTAGAGAGACACAGAGAGGTAGAGAGTGAGGTAGGGAGACACAGAGAGTTAGAGAGTGAGGTAGAGAGACACAGAGAGGTTGTGAGAGGGGTAGAGAGACACAGAGAGGTAGAGAGAGGTAGAAAGACACAGAGAGGTAGAAAGAGAGGTAGAGAGACACAGAGAGAGAGAGAGGTAGAGAGACACAGAGAGGTAGAGAGAGGTAGGGAGACACAGAGAGGTAGAGAGAGAGGGAGAAAGACACAGAGAGGTAGAGAGAGAGGTAGAGAGACACAGAGAGAGAGATGTAGAGAGAAACAGAGAGGTAGAGAGAGAGCAGTAGAGAGAGACAGACAGGTAGATAGTGAGGTAGAGAGAGAGCAGTAGAGAGAGACAGAGAGGTAGAGAAAAAAAGAAGATAGAGAGAGCGGTACAGAGAGGTAGAGAGAGAGAGAGAGAGACAGATGGAGATTAAGAGAGAGGTCGTGGGATAAAGGTAGAGAGAGAGAGAGAGGGAGACAGAGAGAGAGGGGGGGAGAGAGAGAGAGAGAGAAAGAGAGAGAGAGAGAAGGAGAGAGAGAGAGAGAGAGAGAGAGAGAGAGAGAGAGAGAGAGAGAGAGAGAGAGAGAGAGAGAGAGAGAGAGAGAGAGAGAGAGAGAGAGAGAGAGATGCTGAGAGACGGAGAGGTAGCGAGAGATAGGAAAAGAGAGAGGGAGACAGAGACAGAGAGGTAGAGAGAGAGGCAGTGAGGTTACGGAGGTGAGGGGGCGAGGGACGGAGAGAGGTTACGGAGGTGAGGGGGCGAGAGAGCACAGGGATCCATGCTAGCCAGTTAAATTGCGGCATTTGGCTCACCCAGTGGCCCAGCCTCCCTCTCCCCCTCTCCAGCACTCCTCCCCTCTCCCCCTTTCCTCCCCCCCTTTCCCCCCCATTTCCTCCTCCCAAGCACTCCTCACCCTCTCCCTCTCAAGCCCTCCTCCCCCTCTCCAACCCTCCTCCCCAGCCCATCTCACCCCTGTGCCTCCCTCTTACCCGGCTCCCCCTCTCTTGAACGGCTGCAATTCACCTTGCGTCACCTCAAGCTCATCGTACACTATGCTGCCCCTCAATCTTTCTCTCTCTCTCCCCCCCTCCCTCCCCCCTCTCTCTCTCTCTCTCTGACTATCCTATCTCGCTCATTCTTCTCCCCTCAAATCTATTAGTGATTCATATGTAAATTATATTTTCAGTAATTTTCTGACCCGCTGCCATCAGGTGGAATGAGAGGGCAATCTGCGTGGGCTGATCCTCTCACACTTCACTTTTTGTGTGCGCGTGATTGTGTGTGTGTGTTTTGTGAGAGTCTGTGTCAGTGTGTTTTGTCCGTTGTGTGTGTGTGTGTGTGTGTGTGTCTTTGTGTTTCATATATGTGTGTGTGTGGAGGAGCTCTTTATACGTGTGTGTGTGTGTGTGTGTGTGTGTGTGTGTGTGTGTGTGTGTGTGTGTGTGTGTGTGTGTGTGTGTGTGTGTGTGTGTGTGTGTGTGTGTGTGTGTGTGTGTGTGTCAGTGCGTGAGAGTGTGTCTGAGTGTGTGCTACAGTGTGTGTGTGTCTGTGTTTGTGTGCATGTGCATGCGAGTCTGTCTCAGTATGTTTTGTCCGGTGTGTCTGTGTGTGTGTGTGTGTGTGTGTGTGTGTGTGTGTGTGTGTGTGTGTGTATTTGTGTATTATAAGTGTGTGTGTGTGAGCTTTTTATATGTGTATGGGGGAGAGAGAGAGAGAGAGTGAGAGAGAGACTATTATGTTCAAGTGTGTGTGTGTGTGTGTGTGTGTGTGTGGAAATTTTATTTTCAGTCCAAAAATCCCTCCACACATACTCTCAAACCAACACAGTTCCGATGCACATCCAAATGGGATATCGCTCTCTTTCCTTGCCTACAGCCTCACCCCTCCATCATTCCTTGGGCATCTGTCAATATCCCTCCCCCCCCTCTCTCTCTCTCTCTCTTTCTGTGTGAGGGGGGGGCTGGCCATCTGTTGTCCTGGGGAATCGAAAAGCCGGCGAGAGAGATAGGACGAAAGAGAGAGAGAGAGAGAGAGAGAGAGAGAGAGAGAGAGAGAGAGAGAGAGAGAGAGAGAGAGAGAGGAGAGAGAGAGAGAGAGAGAGAGAGAGAGAGAGAGAGAGAGAGAGAGAGAGAGAGAGAGAATTAGGAGCATGGAGCGCAATCAGAGGGAGGACGGCCGGACACTTCCTAAGGGTTGTAATCAGAAACCTTGTAGGACAAGGAAGCCAGATCAACACATGGATAGTTCCATGCAGCGATACTGTCCAGCAGACAGATAGAAGCTCCCTGGGAGAGCGAGAGAGAGGGAGAGCGAGAGGGAGAGAGAGCGAGAGAGAGCGGAGAGAGGGAGGAGGGGGGGATGTAAGATGTCGTCATTGCAGAACAGAAGTGACAGATCCTTACTCTTTGATTTATGTCTGGCTTAGAATGTGTGCATGTGTGTACGTACGTGTGTGTGTGTGTGTGTGTGTGTGTACGTGTGTGTACGTGTGTGTGCATGTGTCTGTGTGTATGTGAATGTGTACATGTCTCTGTGGGTATGTGTATATGTGTGTGTGTGTACACTTGTATATGTACGAGTGTGTACGTGTGTGTGTGTGTGTGTGTGTGTGTGTGTGTGTGTGTGTGTGTGTGTGTGTGTGTGTGTGTGTGTGTGTGTGTGTGTGTGTGTGTGTGTTTTATGGTTCATTAGCGTTGAGGAATTAAACCTTGTAGCTCGCTGAGTCGCTCACATCAATTACAAGCCCAACAAACGTTGAGGCCACGCCACGGGTCACCTTTAATGAGGGGAGGTGGCGGATGGTGTGCACAACACACACACAAGCAAGCACCCCCCTCCCCCCCTTCCCCTCTTCCCCCTACACACACATGCATCCCCCCACCCACACACCCACACGACTCTGACTAAAGCCATATTTCCTCTGCATTCATGACTCAATTCATGACTCTGCATTCATGACCCTTCAAACTTAATAACTACAAGAAGATGATCATGGAAAGAAAACGTACCATGAAGATGCCCTTTGAAGCAAAAGGGAAATAGGATAATGGATATTATATTCATCAAGTACATGTGTAGGAGCGGTCAGTAAATCAACACTCATTCATCCTTTCGTAGTGTCACAATGCGATGTTTTATTGCCTCAGCGTAACAGCAAATTAAATTAAACTCATTTTTAACAGAAAACTCGCTTCATCTCGTAATGCAGTTGAAAATCGTTTGCCCTTCCGCTCTCTCGCCAAAAACACCTGTGCTCAGGTGACGTCTACATATTGAGTTACCACCCCCTGACATCATCATTGCATCATCATCATCATCATAATCATTTCACGTCAACATGATCAATAGTATTTCATTATAAGTGACTCACATGAATATGATAAATATGACATAGGTAAAACACAAATCAGTGCAATGGCTTCAACACTCCGGCCCCTAATATGACATTATTATTATTCTCATGATAAAAGTTTTTTTATTGGATTTCTCATTCCCATGAAAGCATGTCCGTGCACGTCATATGCTTGACGTGCACAGACTGCGTATCTGAACTGTGTGTCTGCGTGCATCTTATGTGTTTGTGTTTGAGGTGGTGCATGGGTGTGTGCGTTTGTTCGAAGAAGTGCATGTGCACAGGCGTGTCAAAGGAGTGTGTGCGTGGGCGGGCGGGGGCGTGCACGCGTGTGCGTTCCGCAATTTGCAATCAACCCCCTGTACAACTCAATTCATGGCGGGCCGCGCCCACTCCCACGGCGACGCAGGATTGGATTAGCCCTGATCCGTTAGACTCAAATAAGGCGAGCTTCAAACCCAAGAGGGGGGGGGGGGGGTAATTCCAGAGCCAATTAACCATCCATAATGGCGGTAATTTAATGAAGCGTGATCAGCGTAACACGATTACCTTATTTGCATCAATAAACGCACCACTGGGTGCTGACGGTGACGCGGGCAACGGTGGCGCTCGGTTCCACCCCCTTCGTGAGCGGGGATGATGGATGGTGTGGCCTGTCGTTGGGTGGTGGTGGAGGTGGTGGGTGTTGGTGGTGTTGTGGAGGAGCTGTCAATTGGATTTGGCTTGCATGTCTAATTGTCCTGTGGTCGAATAAAGAAGAAACTCAGCGCGAGTGCTATCAGATGCGGTCGAGTGTGTGTGTGTGTGTGTGTGTGTGTGTGTGTGTGTGTGTGTGTGTGTGTGTGTGTGTGGTGTGTGTGTGTGTGTGTGTGTGTGTGTGTGTGTGTGTGTGTGTGTGTGTGTGTGTGCCTGTGCGTGTGTTTGTGTGGGGGTGTCTGTGTGTCTGTTTGTGTGTGGGGGGAAAACGAAGAGAAGAAATTATATTGTGAACTATCGGGATACATGCGCGCTGAATATTTATTTCACCTTGGCTGTTGAAACATTGTCCTTCAATGCAGGGGGTTGGCGGAGAGGTTAGGTCTAGCTGTCGGAGAAATAATACCTCCTGGACGATCTATTTTGAAACGGAGCTACGGGAAGCTAAAAAACTAGAAAGAGAAGATGAATAGATTATGCTGCTATGCTGCTTCTGTCTTTCCTCTTGGTGGCAAGTAGTGAAGCTGGGCAGTATTACAGCAGGGACAGAGAGGGAGAGAGCAACACAGTCATGCCTGTCTATGAGAGAGAGAGAGAGAGAGAGGAGAGAGAGAGAGAGAGGAGAGAGAGAGAGAGAGAGAGAGAGGAGAGAGAGAGAGAGAGAGAGAGAGAGAGAGAGGAGAGAGAGAGTCCTTTATATATATATATATATATATATATACACACATATATATATATATTGCTTTATGAATAGAATAACAGCAGTGACTTGAAATTTGACGCATACATTAGGACGCCACTCGGACATACATCCTAAAGTATGGCACGCTAACGCACACCATGATTGTGACTTTGGGAGAACGCGATCGCAAGATTGCTCCATTGAACACAGGCAATCATAGCCCAGCAGTGGTGAAAGAGGAGATTACCCGTGGTTACATGAAGCGGCAGGGGGCCGGCCCCCTTAATATATTCTAATGATGTGGCAGATCGTTAACGCTCTCCCTCTTTGATGATGTATCATCCCTAACCTGGTCTCCCTACAAGCACATCCGAGGTAGGGAGAGAGAGAGCGAGAGAGCGAGAGCGAGAGCGAGAGAGAGGGAGAAGGAGAGAGGAAGAGAGGGACAGAGGGAGAGAGGGACAGAGGGAGAGGTGAAGGGGGAGAGGGAGAGAAAGAAACAGCGAGAGAGAGACAGAGAGATAGAGAGGAAGAGGAAGAGAGCGGGAGAGGGGAAGTGGAGACAGAGAAAGAGATGGAGAAGAAGGAGAGAGAGGGGAAAGAGGGTGAGAGAATTGAGAGAGAAAGAATGCAACAAGAGAGAGACAGAGAAGACTGCGACATAGAAAGAGAGAGCCAGAGACCGAGAAGAGACACGGAGGAGAGAGAGTGTCCTGGTGGGTTTACTGGCGTAACCCACACGTAGAGATGCTTTGGCACTCGAGAAGAGGTTTGAACAACAAAAGAGGGAGGAAAGAGAGATGGAATATTCGATTAGTGCGTATGGACAGATACAGGGATTGATGATGGATCGGCGAATGGAAAAGGGACGGATGCATTGATGGATAATCGATGTCCGGATAGATGGAAAGAGAGATGGATGGGGAAATTGATGGATGGTCGATCGATTCGGACAGTACACGGATGGACAATCACATGGTAGGATAAAGGAATGCAGCCCGACAGGGTCTAGGAAGGGTGGGGCTAGAGGACAGGGTTTAGGGAGTTATGTCATATAATTGCATTGGCATGGTGATGGACGGATGAGTGAGGAAACATGATAAAAAAGAGATGATAGGGACAGTGTTGGATGGGGCGGTTAAGGGTAAAACAAGATACAAACTATTAATCTGCTTTGATCTAGTCGAGCGTAGCACACCCAGATATGGTCACACTGTCATGTTGAAGGGGATGACACACGGGGTATACACACACACACACACACACACACACACACACACACACACACACACACACACACACACACACACACACACACACAACACACACACACACACACCCACACACACACACACACACACACACTCGTGGCGCACAAGAGCAAGACTGAGAGATACAGAAAAGTAATAAAGTGAAACAAGAAACTATCAATCGTTCATCCAGAAAATAGAAAGTAACATTTGGCAGACCGAATTCATGGTTAATAGAGCTTGGTTATGACAGTCTGGAACATTTCTATGAAGAAAAAGGCAATTTACCATAATTTAAGCGGGAAAACTAAATCAACCTAACAACTCCTTGTTTAATCAGGGTTTAATTTAGATCTAAAAAGACCAGAGTCCAATATGTGTTGCAATTCCACATCATAATTAATTAATAATTGGTAGTGGTTTTTATTGGGGAGGGAGGGGGGGGGGCGGCGGGTTAAAAGCCAGACCCCTAGTAGTGAACCTCGATCATAAGCACACACACACACAGTACTAACAAAAAAGACGCACCCACACAGAAAATCTTAGTCTAAATATACCACTATACCAATGAAACCAAGTAGTATGTTCACTGCTGCATGTTCCCAAAATAGCACTTAGTGCAGTTTGCCGTGCAGCGACTCCTGCAATAGCAAACACCAACAAAACCACCCTACCTGGAAGATCCAATTCTGGCAAATGGTCCCTGCTTGAGGCATATGTTCTAATTAAGTCTGTGTTATTTGGAGTCCACTGGCTTTGTATGAATAAGCCCGGCGCACAATTACACACAAAAACACAACCAAAACTCAAACTTCGAGTCGAGAGGGCCCGTACTACGCAGCATGCCCACAAATATTGTGGCAGATGGAGCAGCCTAATTATTGCGCTCTTCTAAGGCCCTCGGTGGATTGCCACCGTGGATTGCAAAAGCTCACAAAGGGTGCCATACTTGCAGCTGTCACGTCAGACACCGCACATTGAAATTCAGAGCAACGCCGGGAGTTTGACATCCAACACTGTGCACACACACATCTGCTCTGAGGCAGATGGAAGGCACAACTGTACACCACACACCAACGCCCACACACACACACACACACACACACCAACGCACACACACAAACACACACACACATGCACCACACGCACAGACAGCCACAGACACGCATACACAACAGACAAACGCCAGGCGCTACTCCCATACTTAAACGCAGGTGAGTGATTGCGTTGAAGTAAAAAAAATTCTATATTATATAATAATGCAGACACAGCGCTGAGTTTCAGCTCAGCGCAAAATAAAAAGTACATAATAAAAAAACAGCATGAGCACCGCAGGTATAATATCATGGCAGTTAGAATAAATTAATAATGAGGGCGCACATGGACAGATACGTGCACACACACACACACACACACATTGTGCTTTTACACTCTGTATGTTTTTCTGCACGTGTGCACGACCACAGTTGTGTGTGTGTACATTGTGGGGTTACATAGACATGGGGTGGGGGGCGGGGGGGGGGGGGCACAGAAGGGCCAGCCTAGTTGGTTGGGTGGTGGGTGGGTGGAGTGGTCACTTCTCTGGACACGTGAAGGTGGAGGGTCCGCTTCACTTGGCTACCCATGGCGACAGGCTCCAGCGCGGGTCAACTGCGCTGACAACCCGTGACACGATAGCTAGCCAGAGACTCCCGCGCTACACTACGCGAGCACCTGCATACTTTATAGCAACGCTGGTCCGTGTTTCCGCAGAAGAGTTTATGAAGCACAGATAGAGCGTATTGGTAGAGGCAGACCTTGACAAGCAACTCAATAAACCTGCGTAGGGTGAGTTGAGACATGTAGCTAGCAGCCGTGAAATGCTACGCTACTTCAGGAATTTTCTCATACTTTATGGTGGTACGTACTTTGTGGTACGTTTTGTTATCCTGGCAATTAGGAGAGTACAGCTAATAGCAAACATGTATTGTGATATAATTATATAACCTTTACAGGTCCTTCTCTTATGGCCTCATATAATTATGTATCAACTTTACTTTTTTGACAGCTTAGACGTCGATATGGGTGATGGAACATAATAAAAGGCTCTTATATTTTGGAATCCAATATTTTGGAAATGTTTCACTTCACTTTTCCTCGATTCCACTCTAATTTGTGACATTTGCGGAAAAGGTCTCCCGTTTATTACGCATTGATCATAACAAAGATTTTCCTATGCTTCTGTATATCCAGGCTGTAAATAGACGCCTCCGTCAGCGTGGGTGTGCTTGTGTGCACGACAGAAGAAAATATTGAAAAAATGGATAGCAGGTGTACAGTGAGTGAGTGAGTGAGTGAATGTGCGTCCATGAGTGTGTGTGTGTGTGTGTGTGTGTGTGTCTGTGTCTGTGTCTGTGCGTGTGTGTGTGTGTGTGTCTCTCTCTCAGTGAGACTACCTATGCACCAGTCCTTCACACAAAAATGTCAAGGGGGTTAGGGCTAGAGAATACAAATATGCTAGTGGAAAGAATAGTAATTCAAGCATAGCTTGAGTTATGCAACAGTGAAAGACTTTTTTGGCATTCGGAAGCCAAAGTCCCATTTCCTACAACGTTGTATCCTATTGTGATTCAATATGGAGACACACACACACACACACACACACACACACACACACAACACACACACACACACACCACACACACACACACACACACACACACACACACACACCACAGGTTGTTGCCATACCCTTGTTAATTCCAAATGACACACTTGTAAAGCATGCACGGGGAAACATTGCAAGACATCATTATCGCTTGTAGAGTACAAGGTAAGGCCCACTGTGTAAGAGACCCACAACTATAAATCAATCTGGAGGGGGGGGGGGAGGCTATGGGACAAAGGTATTGATTGATGGTGCCTGCCTGTCAGATAGATGTAGATAAGATCGACGAGGGTGCGGGGGAATAGAAAATGACAGACCACAGGGATGAGAAAAAAGTTGACTGTAGAGAATGCAACCAAAACGAGGAAGGGGGAGAGAAATACAAAAGTGGAGCTACGTCGACGTAAACAGCCATGTTTTGGATTGCTTTTCACGTTTATGCAGCAAAATGGAAGCACTACAAAGATTGGATTGTTGTGTTGTGTATGTCAGCACAACGTGGCGGTTTAAAAACACAGCAGAACGAGGGAGAAAGCTGTTCTCTTCACACAGCTTTGGAAATCTGTGCTTCATCTCCCCACAGTGTCTACGTGGAGTTCGATACGGCATTGCCATGTTCCTTTGTGGTCCGCAAGGCAAGAGTGGAGGTACTGTATTTCTTGTGCTTTGCCTCAAACACGGTCTACCATTCAGGGTTTCTTTGCCTGCCTTTATTCTAGTAGGACTGGATTTTATTCAGACCCTGGCAAACATGACCATGAGGAATAACAATGCAAATAAAATATAGATGAACATCAACATCCCAGAAGGTAAGGATGTGCGTCTGCACCACACACACCACACACACACACACACACACACACACACACACACACACACACACACACACACACACACACACACCCACACACACACACACACACACACACACACACACACACATTAAAATGCACTGGAAGAACTGAAGCATCCTTTAGGGCTCCCATCTCATCACTGTTTGCAGAAATATGGACTCACTTTCACTTTCGGAAAGATATTATATATATTTTTTTTAATATCTTTATTTTATATATTTTGGCTAATTGTATAGACCATCGAACAATGGACCCTGTGGAATCTGTATAATGTTCATAATCGACAAATATATGTCAATATTAGGCCAACACTGTATAGACATCAATAAGAACCAGATATAGATGTTAATTTTGTTGCCTCATCATGAGAAGGCTAGCTGTCATCATGTGCTGGAAAAGGTGGTAGTATTAAGTATTCTCTCTTTGATGCTGAAGGAAAGTATGGCCCAACCTCATACATTGCCACACCAACAGCAATGAAAATCCAATCCCCTTCACGGTTGTCCCGATAAGTTAAATGAACAACAAGAAGATAGGATCACAGAGCGGTGTCGATGATCCTGTTGGACAGCAAGTTGGGTCATTTCTGCTAGTACTTTTTGCTCACTGATTCTGATGCGTTGCAACTAAGTGCTGGCATGAAGATATCCTTTAAAGGAGTACCATACTATGAAACGATGGACGAATGAAAGCAGAGTCGTTAAGCTAAGGGCGGGGAAGCCTGCAGCAAAAGGTTTTGCTGTATCCTGATGTTTCATCTGTGGAATTTTTCCTGCTGAACAAAGGTGAGCTACGAGTCATTTTAAGTGAAGAGAGCGACGAGAGAGCGAGCGAGAGCGAGAGAGATTGCACCATTAGAAACTTCAACGAGATTTTCACTTTTAGCTACAGGCCATCGTTAGCACCACTACAAACATCCCATGAGCCGCTATCGTGACCCCTGACCCTGCCTAATAGATGCAACCAATCCCCAGATGGCGTCTGTCTGACAGCCAGACAGAGGAGGAGGCAAAGTGAGGGAGATTAGAACTGGAGATGAATGAGGTACCGACGGTAGACATCATAAACCATGCATTAACCATTCATTCATTCATTCGAGCCACTCAGCAGCAACGTAAAGAAGAGGAACCGTAATGAATCGAGATGTGAACGGGTATGGCACTGCATTTAATGTAGGAAAAGAAAGAAAATGCAAAAACCTCTGCTGGGGAAGTCCTGAATTCCATGGATCGATAGTGAGTTGGATGTGGTGTGGTTTAGTTGTGATTGTCGCAGTGTTTGATTAGAGAGTTTGATTACAACCCTAAAAGGTGCAGTGGATTGAAATCAACTACATCACTGCTAGTTTCTTCTAAATTCTACACATTGGACCTCTAAATTGTAAAGCATTGAGACAATTTCTTACCCAAAAAGGAAAGTGCCTTAAATGCCATGTTTGAATTTATAACTTCTGTTTATGCATTATATTATTGGAGTTAGATAAGATGACAAAACAACAACAATAAAGTTCTTGTGTAGACTTACGACAGCGAGGTGTCCAATCTCCGCTGAAGCTCGGGGAATATCTGCACAACATTTTCTTGTACAAGCAAAGAAAAGTCACATCACACGCAACTCAAACTCAAACAGGTATGTACTTTGAATCAGGACTGGTAGCAACAATGTGATTGTGTGTGTGTCTGCTTTCTGCCAAAGTTTGTGTCGCCTGCCAAAAATTGAATTAACTTTGGAACCAATGAACAATTGGAGTGGGGGAAGGAGGGGTGAGGAGGTGTGTTGTCTCTCATCAGCCAAATCAAACTCAACTGTGGTTTGACAGGCGTCTCTCTCATAGCCACATGCTTCTCTCTCTCTCTCTCTCTCTCTCTCTCTCTCTCTCTCTCTCTCTCTCTCTCTCTCTCTCTCTCTCTCTCTCTCTCTCTCTCTCTCTCTCTCTCTCTCTCTCTCTCCTCTCTCCTCTCTCTCTCTCTCTCTCTCTCTCTCTCTCTCTCTCTCTCTCTCGTTGATTCATTTCTCCACAGTTTGCTGCCTCGTTTAAGTTTGACATTTACCGAGTTTTCATCTAATCAGGAAGGAAGTTTGAAATTAATCATGCGTAACGTTCTCGTTGGAATCGCGCCAGCAGAATATCTGTCTGTGATCCTTCTTTTGTTTTTGTTTTTCTCACTTTCATTTTCTGTCCCTTCCAAAGCGTTGAAGGATGCCTGATTAAAAGAGATAGAATAACAAATTGGTGGCGGTTGTCCTCTTTTTCTATTGTGGCAAAAACAATTCATTCAAACACACACACACACACACACAGACACAGACACACACACATTACCACACAAACAAACACTTAAAATCCCAAACATGCAAACGCACACAAAATAGATCACACAGGACCAAAGGCTAAAAGCGCTCTGTGAACACAAACAGCCGACTACAATGGCCCTTATTCTCTGTGCCTCTCTCGGTCGCTGGCTGTGTCTCTATAAATTACCCCTCAATTGTCCCCTGTACAAGTTGAACCCTTTTTTACTCCTCTTCGTATAACGCTTCTTGGCACAGCCTCTGGTTCTCTCTTGCCTTTGATGTGTAACACCCCTGCACACACTAAATAAATGCACCTGCACACACACCCAAACCAGACTATCAACAAAGTGTCCACCTCACACCGTCCTCCTCTCCCCCATCCTTTTTCTTCTCACCAATTTGAGTTTTTCATCATTTCGGCTACTTCCATTCCTCTCCTGTGCCCTTTTTTGGCTTTCTTTTTACGAAATCCAGGCTCCCTGAAGTCGTTTTACAGAGTACGCTGCTGTCGTTTCCCCTTCTCCTCTTGTCTCTTCGACAACGCTCCCCAGCACTCTATACTTGGGTTCGCTAACCATTTAGCCGTCAGCTAAAACCGCTTCCGTTAATGATCGCTGCCTGCTAGTGCCATAGCAGAGGTCATGCTAGCCGGATTGAACGGCCCGCTCGATAGAGCTTCATGTCTTTACCACTCCTCGTGCAACTCTTAACCCTCAGTCGGGGATCTCTTTGTTTGGATTCGCCTCCAACGGTGTCTCAAGTGGTTTTTTTCTACTCCTGTCTTCCCCCGAATACTTAGAAGCACACCTGGCAACCCATCACCAGACTACCGCACGTGGCGTGTTTGTTCCGTGTTACATTTAGATGAGAGACCGCAGAGCCCCGCTCTCTCACGCCCTCACAGGAACGCAAATAAATAAAAATAAGCTGCCGGCGCACAGTATCACAATAGACGAATGTTGTCTGCTGTTTGCACCCTGATTCCACCTCTCAATTATTCAGACAAATTTGCTCCTCTTCCACACCATTAGAAGTGCTAACGTAGCGTCGGGAGACAGCTTTAGCGCTTGAAAAAAAGAGGGGTAAATGTGTTTTGGTGAGAATAAATAGGGAAATATCAGACCTATCCTGAGACAAACTTCACAAGCTGTTCTCCCCTCTATCTTTAGAAAGGACTCTGTTTGTTCAGTCTTTTAAGTCTGCAAGTTTCTTTAATTATTTCCTCATTCCTAGCTAAACTGAGTACTGTTTTAAAACACAATACACCACCTGGAAGACAAATGGCTTCAGTTCAAAATCACTAAACTTTAAATCGAATGCCGTATTTAAGCTTATTTTGTCTATTCTTAAGCAGGTGAACCAAACATCCGCTATTTGCAAAAGAGGCCTAGACAACAAAGTATTTTGCAAATGTTTCCATTGTCTGTCCATATCCAGAGGTACAACCCACTGGCATGGACGAGAGTGGGGATAACAACGTATCCTTCCAAATGCACTCGGATCCAACTTTATATCGCGGGGGCAGAATGCACCGACCGACAAACATCGCCTCCCTCCCGGGAGAGCAAACCTTTCATTCCACTCAGCTCCTCTTCCACCATCGGAGAGAGAGTGGAAAGAGATGAAGGCAATCAGTTATTCTAGACATAACTGATTGGGTGAGAAGACACAGAAATATGCTTTGGGAGACGCTGAACTGCAATGCGTTTAATTTGATCAAGGAAAACGTATGCCAGTGGCCCCCCCTAACCATGTCAGTGTTGACTCCAACCTTCAGCACTTACAGCGTTAGTTCGAGCCGTGATAATTATACTGCCTTTCCTTTTTCTTTTTTTTTTACTAAATTCTTTATGATGCATCGACTAATTATGAAAAAAGTAAAATATCGGGGGATTCATGTTTTCGATTAAATAAGAAAAAACAAATAACGGTGAACACAAGCAGATGCGTGTGTATAATGTGTACACTAACCGTGCGCTAAACTGTGTGGCGGTTTTAGTGTTGCGGGGCCGACGACTAAGCGTTTTTCCGATTGCTTGGCACTGTTGTTCTGCAAATCTCTTTATGAGCCTTTACAGCGGTTCACATGACAGAGTGCTGCTTTATGTGACTGCTCGCTCAGACGTGAATGGATAAACACGCCGATAAAGTGCAGTCCCTCTCCCGTGTTACCCCGTTGATGTCAAACATTCGCCAGAATTAGTATTTAACTCGGCAGCTGCTCTTTTAAAGGCTGACATTTTGCACAGATTGAGTATACGCAGATACACACAGGTAAATACACACAGACACACACACACACACACACACAGACAGACACACACACCCACACACACACACACACAGTAATGCTCACACAACTGCAGACACACTTGGTTACAGCAAAGAAAACCTACACACACAAATTAAATGCTCTCGCATACACTCACACGCGCAGGCACACGGACACAAACACAGGCATACACATACGCACACACAATTTTTAGGGGAGAAGATAGGTAAGCCCTTGAGACTATAGGGCTTGAAGAGTGGAACAAACGCGTTTATCGCGTTTAGATATTACTCTGAAGGATACAATGCGGAAAGGTTAGCCAAGGACAACCGGCAACACACTCTCTTTACTCCAGCTGCCCTTTCAGTGATCAGATGGAAAAAGATATACAGGGGATTACTTCGGACAGGATCATGTGATCACGTGTTTGGCTGCTGTAGCCTGGAGGCACACACACCGCAAGAAAATATCAGTCAGACCGTGTGGACAGTACAAATGTTGCTCTCTCGCTCTCTTCCTCTCTTTGTCTCTCAGCCTCAGTCTCTAATCACCACCTAGCCCAGTGCACTACGGGGGGTACACGTTTACAACCAGAACCTCGAGGGACAGACAGTTGAATGAACGCGTCATCGGCCTTCCACGAGGCCTGGGCCGCTGAAGAGCTGAGTCAGCTGGGCTCTTTATGTGCGATGGCGCCCCAGGTGCTGATGCTGCTCGGGCCGCTGCTACAGTTCAAGACAAACCAGGGAGCGAGGTGCTTCTACCCTCAAGTGTGTCTGTGTGTGCAGCTTTACAGATAAAGCAACCAGTCATGGAAAAAAGACGACCTGAAGCGAAAAAACTCGAAACCCGTTCACACACACACACACACACACAGACCCGCAAACAGAACTCGTCTTGCTGCAGAGTTTGGAAAACTCCGCCAGCCAGCAGAAGCTGCAGAGGAGGAAGATAGAAGGAACATTACAAGTGAGAAAGAGGAGGAAGTGTTGAAGCTGAAAAGGTGGTCCATTTGGGCAGTTGTTCAATGTTTTTTCAGATTCAAATATATATATATTTTTTTTCATATCATCCTCTCTATACGAAACACAGGCTTTCAAAGGGACGTTCAGAAGACAGATGTTTGCCCCCCGCTCAAGTTTGCCGCCATTTTGAAACAGAACAATTATGCTTATGTATGCCAAGAGCCCTAAGGAAAGCTACGTTTGGGGCACCATCTGGAAAGGCCTGGGCGAAACATCATGCCATGTTTCAGGTTGTTTACCTCCTTTCGTTCAAGATGCAACGCGGTCATATCTGCTTCGAGACAGAGACCCTAATACAATTATAGCTTGATTTGATTTTCAGCCAAACAGAGCCTGTTCATTCATGCCCTCAGTGTCCTTTACGCCGACAAATGTCCTATTGCAGACAACATGAGTACATAATACAGGAATTGTGAGTCTTCTGGTGGTGAAGGTAGCCAGAACTTATTTTCTGTGGTTGTACCGTTTCTTTTTTTGCTGAATATCAACTGTAAAGGCGAATATAATCAAAAGAGAAATATGGAAGAAAATGTGATGATTTTGGACAGACCCCTAGATTGATATTGAGTTTATGCATAATTAAAAATAATATGTCACCTCACTCTCTAATTAGCAGTTTTCTGCAGAAAGTAAAGGGCATACCCCAAAAAATAAGCAACTTGTTTTGAACTGTCTTTTTCATCAATGTAATTGAATATGTTGTAAACCCGACTCCTAATAATAACACTGATTAATAATGCCTGAGCATATTTTCTACCCAGCGAAATACATTGGGCTGAACACTAGTCTAGACACACACAGACGCACACCCATGATGCAATCGCTGATCTCCGCCTCCATCCCCATGCATCATTTAGACCAACGGGAGAGCCGTTACGTAAACCCTTCCCCAACCACTAGCTCAGACCAACAGACAAACACACAAGCAAACACAGCAGCATGACCCGATGAACTGCTCCTGCATTCAACTCTGGCGCCGCACTGCACAGAGTCCTCTGGGGTGGGGATGCATAGGTACACAGGAACACGCTTACTAAATCTAACAAAGTGTACGCAAGGCCTAATGATGTTTGACTCGGTCTAAATGGTATAGCTTCCTTATTTAATGAGCCGGATCGAGTGCAAAAGTAGACGCACAATCGCATGTGTGCGTGTATACATACAACACTAAGACCATCTACCAGCACTAACACACATACAATACGTGCCTATGGACATTTTAATGTACAGCCAGTTAGTATCTCACTAAGTGTCTCTATTGTTCACCAGACAGAGTGTAAAAAGGATGGTAAGGAGGGGCTGTGCAAATTAGAAAATAAAGGCAGTAGAGGAGTATAGTTGGATTTAAAAGATAGCATTCGACTAAGTTTATATTGACTGAACAAGGAGCAGGAAAAATACATAGATCACTGCATATCAGTTGGGTACGATTTTGAAAGAGCTCAGTGCAACCGGACCACAATCTTAATCACAGCCCACATGAACGCAGCTGGGTTTTCTGTGTATTTATATCCGAGAGCACATACAGTATATTTTCATGTCACCACTCCCACGTTCAGCCCGCCATTTCGTTCTTGCGTCCTTGCTCCCTTTTCATCTCTCGAGTCCCACTGGCTCGCGATTGTCTCCCTCCCACTCTCTCTCTCTCTCTCTCTCCGTCAGTCTGTCTCTCTACAAAAATGTCATTCCTCTTGTCTCACGGCGCCTGGCCCTCTAGCTCTCTATCTCAAAAGGGGACTAACCGATGACAGGCTCCGGCTCAGAGGTCAGCCGCCCTTTAACTGAGATGTAAGACCAGTAGTACCACACGGGGGAAGGATGGAGGGAGTGACAGACAGAGACAGAGAGGGAGAGAGAGGGAGAGAGAACGCAGTGAGTAGCTTTAGACTACAGCCAAAGGGGAAGACAGGTTTCTTGCTCACCTTTCTCTAAATCTACACCTCTATTTGGTTTGTTCTTTCCCCCCGCCAGGTATTTCTCTGCTGTCTTTGCTCTCTGGTTGTCTGCTTCTCTTTGCGTCCCTTACCCCGGTTTTTCGAAACATATTTCCCCTGTTCCTGCGTCGCCTCAAATCTCACTGCGCTCTTTTATTGTTAATATTAGTCACAATCCCGCCAACCACTCACCCACCACAGGGAACTCGTCGAGGTTGTATCAACGGGACATTTTTTCCATCAACCCAAACTTTTTTTTTTTTAATTTCCCCCCATTTTCCCTTTTCTCTTGACAACCTCGCATTGATCTGTGTCCCATTCGTCCATTCATACGTCTGCTGCAGGCGCTGTCAATGTGTACGCCACTACTACAGTATAATGGGTTACCCAGTCGCCTGCAGGTGTCTGAATGTGTTTTCTCAAGGAGTTTCTAGATATAGATATGGAGTCTATACCTCAATTCCAGGCTTTGGGTTTTTTCCACTACATTGGTTGTTTTTGTTGTTGTTTTTGTCGTTTTTTCTCCCTCCCCCTGGCTACTCCCGTGGTCTCTCACATCCTGTGCGCATATGGAGACAGGTGAGGCCGTATGTGTGTGCTGAAGACACGGCAGATGGGAGTTCTGGTGTGTGTGGTAATGGGCCAAGGGTATGAGGTAAAAGCGTAGATCCTCCATTAGCAACGCGACCCTGTGTTTCTCTCTACTGTTTGCTGCAGTGCAAAAACCCATTAGGGAGACTCATTTCTTCTACCATGTTAGAATGGTAGTGGGACATATTCGAATGACTGTTTGTGCAGGTGTGCACTTGCGTCTCTGTCTATCTGTCGTGTGTGTGTCCGTCCGTCTGTCTCTGTGTGTGTCCGTGTGTCCGTGTGCGTGTTTCTCTATGTGAGTGTGAGTGTGATTGTGTGTGTGTCCGTGAGTGAGTGAAAGAGAGAGAGCGTGTGGGTGTGTGTGCACGTATGTGTTGTGTTGGATGCATCATGTAGTGATGCAAAATTTCCAACACCCACCTCTGTGGTTGGAGATTGATACAGGGATAAGGGCTTATCAGTTTGGAGTTCACTTTGACATTTTGCAGCGCGCTGAAGACAAACACATGTTTTTCAATCGAAAGCAAATCAGCATACTCAAACAAACAACAAACACACTTTGTTTCGGGATGCACTCCCACCCACAGTGAGTGATTCCCTGCACTAAAAGATTTAAGGATGAGGATCAGAGTGAGTATCTAATCTCACTCCAAAGCGACACACTTACGATGACGCGATCCACCTTTCTCTCTGTCTCTGCTGCTCATGCGCACTGATTTCATGCTAATTATTCTCACTTTGGGTCGCAAATTACAGCCGCAAATCATCGCAAATGACAGCCAATGAAGCAGTGCGGTTGGAAAGGACGAGTTTAAAAAGGTAAGGGTGTGCTTTAACTGTGTTAATGAAAACTATCGTTATGTTTGATAATGAATTTGAGGAAAAGCGGCATGTTTTAAAAAAGCAGGAGGTTGACAAGGTAAAAGCTTGTTGGAAAAAGAACGAGTAGTTCTGTTTGCTGATTTAAGAAAATATAATTGTTCAGTTCCTCGTTAACTTACCAAAAACTCTTTCAACACTCAGTACCCTTGGAGTTCTGTACGATATGAAAGTTCTCAGGGAAATATTTTGCTCCTAAACAAATATGTATATTTTTATCTATACAAAACATTGAAAAATATACATACCAAAGAGCAATATAGTCAAATATACATGAAAAAATATATTGAACTTTAAAATGTAGGTTAAAGCAGGGAAAACATCAAACAAACAGTCACACACATACACAGGTGTTAGCGTTTAACAGTAATTACCAGTGAATCAACACATACTTCATGGGTCAATACCCCCTCCCCCATTTTATCCGTACTTGTACACTCCCAAATGAACACAGGCACCATTAATCCTAGCAGCTACACCTGTGTTTATCCCAGCATGACACCAGTCCTCTGTGGAAAAGGTCCCGTTGGTGTTAGAATCCAGATCACAGAGTGTTGGTATCAACCACCAGGTCTCTATTGAAGAATTCACCTCAACCTTGACTGGAGTGTTGTTCATCATGCTGGTTCATCACGCTTGTGAACATGTTTCATACATATTCTCGATTTATAAAACTCAATGTTGGTTTCAGCTTAGAGGAATCCATAGTGCCATGCTAATGCCTGACCAAGGTCTTGATGTCTCTGTCTGTATGTCTCTGTCTGTGTGTCTGTGTGTCTGTGTGTGTGTGTGTGTGTGTGTGTGTGCGTGAGTGTGTGTGTTTGTGTGTGTTTGTGGGGGGTGGTGAGTGTGTCTGTCTCTGTGTCTGTGTGTGTCTCTCTCTCAACACAATCAGCATATCATACATCCTCCTAGTGTTCGAGAGTTACTTGGCCTCTTTCACCCGTTGCACTCTAAAGGTTCATAGTCAGCGCTGTCTGGATGGCCGAAATGTGAACTTTGACCTGTGCGGCAATGCCACTTGGAGACCAGTGGGGTGAAATAGGTCAATTTAGCACTCAGCACTACCAATTAGATATTCCTTGGTGGGTATGTTCAAGAGCGCCCACACACACACACACACACACACACACACACACACACACACACACACACACACACACACACACACACACACACACACACACACACACACACACACACACACACACACACACACACACACACACACACACAGGTTGCAGCGAATGAAAGAATGGTTCCAGTTTGAGTAATGTGATATATTCTCAACCCAACAATAAAATAACGTGATATATTCTCAACCCAACAATCTACATACATTTAGCTTGGAAACTTGCTAAAGTATACAGTATAAATACCAGTATATATTACAGTATAATGTGTGTGTGTGTGTGTGTGTGTGTGTGTGTGTGTGTGTGTGTGTGTGTCTGTGTCTGTGTGCGTGTGTGTGTGTGAGGTCATAGATGTGCTAGTTGTTAGGCATGCAGCCATTGCCCAGAGGCATGGCTTGCTCCGTTATTCATAAATATAGTACAGCCATCCAGTCAGCCTGCCCAATAGAGAGAGAATATGAATAAATGAAAATGCAACACAAAACTCCCGAGCAAGAGTCCACGAGTAAACAAACCGCAGTTGTGGGAAAATGATATAGGTTATGTTTAATGCAACAAAAAATAAGTGACTGTAAATAGAGAGTAATTAGATGGGCCGTTTTTTACTTGAACAGAGCTTTGCAAAGAGCTTTCTTTTGTTGGTGTCATTTGGTTCGACACATTGTGCGTACTTGAATAAACCAATTGCACCAAGGCTTATTCAGAACAACGACTTGTTGTGCTGTCCTGTGACCTTGTCCAGGTTCTGAAGCTTAGAAGGTTTCTTTCTCGGGTCCTGAACACCGAAGAGGAGACAATGAACATCGCACAAGGAACATCGCCTTGTGTGATAAGTCACAAAAAGACACTTCTCGGAGCCCCAGAGTGACAAACCCCGTCGACAACCCTAGTAGCCCGGAGACGGTTGTGTAAGGGCCAGTCTTGGCACGGCTCCCAGCATTGGACTGGTATTGTACCGGGGTACAGAAACTTAAATCGGAATTTGATAAACATCGCTGTTAAAAGGGCAGCCGAAAGTGTCCTCGCAACACACCCACAAGTGCTCAAGACACCCCCGGAGAACACTAAAGGTTACCCAACCTTTCTTTGCCGGATTGATTTCATTTTATCTATTCATAAAAAGTGTATCCTGTAGTATAACCCATTAAAAGTGATTACATCCAAACGCTTATTTTTTTTTCACCATGCAGGGACCAAAAGCAGTGGCGGTTGATGAATCGGCATGCGTGTCTAATTACGGTCATTAACCGTTTGTTTGATTGTCTAAATTGTCTTGATTGAGATTCTGTTTAGTGAAGTGGCACAGGAGGCTACCAATTAAACCACCCAGCGTGACAGGCGGGCTGGCACCACTGCACACACGAGGACCCCAGACGAATAAAATCTGGTCAGCGTTACCTTTTGCTTTTTTTTATAATCATGATATTGTGTTGTCAATAGCTCGCCAAAAGCACACGACGGAATAGCTATGTGACCTCTTTATCGTTTGCTTTAGAACAGGGATTGATCTTTTTTTTTTTTTTGGTATTTGCAAATGTATCTGGGGTTTGTTAACCAAGGTTGTCTAATCAAAAACTCCAAAGCGAAACAGGACACGTATCACGTGGCACAGCTCTGCACACCCTTTGTCCGCCTACCCGACAATATAATGTACTCATGAATATTAATGGCCAAAGTATTGTTGGTCATTAATATCAAGTGTCTATACAGGCAATTACAAAAAACAGCAGAAAGGCCAACATCGCCTAGGTAAACAAGAACGCATTAAGCAGTTTCATCAACATAATAATTTCATTTAAAAGCAGAACTGATTGATCAGAGGAAAGAGGGACAGGATAAGAAAGGATTCCAAGAACTGTTGCTAATCTGAGATGGACCCGAAGGACAAACATCCACGTCAAAGCAAACCCCTTTAAGCCAATAATCGATCGGTGATCAATCAATTCTACCATGTAAAGATGGCCTCTCTAATATGAACGGTTCATGAGGTCAGACCGGCACTCTGTCTGCCTCCACACTGGAAATACTCAGGCCCTCACACACACACGCACAGCAAAGAATAGAGCCTTAGAAACAGGGACAGAGTGCGGGCCCCATTTACCACATCTCCAAAAGCTTCTGTTCCCTAAGTGTTTGACCATATTTCACTTCTCATCCTCCCGCTCTTCCGTTCCCCGGCCCCGCCGAGACCCCCTCCGCTGAGCTTCTCGGGGGGGTTCGAGGCCGAAGATGTTTTTGTCCTTACTCTGACACGTTGTGCTCCAGTGATTAATACCTCTGTGCCTCTCGCTGTCTCTTCCCCTTCCCTTCCTCTCCCTCTTTTTCTCTGTCTCTACCTCTCCCCCTCCCGTCAGACCCAAACAGACAGAAACACATATTCCATGCATCTCTCTCTCTCTCTCTCTCTCTCTCTCTCTCTCTCTCTCTCTCTCTCTCTCTCTCTCTCTCTCTCTCTCTCTCTCTCTCTCTCTCTCTCTCTCTCTCTCTCTCTCTCTCTCTCTCTCTCTCTCTCTCTCTCTCTCTCCATGACCCTGCATATTGTAGAATTATATCTTAGAATAACTTTCCTTTCTTACTGTCTGGAGGTGAGCATGTGTTTGTGTGTATATGCATGCGAGTGTTTGTGTGTCTCTGATTGTGTTTTTATTTGTGGTTGCATGCTTGTGCGTGAGTGACTCGAAACATCCGTACATATCTATCCTAAATGAACGTATAACAGACAATCAAAACAAATTTATGGCGTGAAAATCTCCCACATAAACATGTAAAGGAGTACATCTACACGTCTAAATGTCTGTATACTTCCACACACTCCTACACACACACACATTGAAACAGCTCCATGGATCTTTGGCATAGGGCAGAGATCCTTAATCCCATTCCAAAGAGAGGGGGCCTACTGGGGGGCTTAGAGGACAGGCTACGGGCGGCTGGACTGTGTGAGGGCATGGAGGAGAGCGAGAGAGAGAGCGAGAGAGAGAGAAAGACACACAATCGGGGCTGCACACCAGCAGACAAATTGATCGTTCATCGCATCGCTTTGGCAACCTGATTTGTGTTTGGTATTGTTTTCCTGGCAGCATCAATCGCATTTCATTCAATTATAAGAGTACCCTGGGAGTGACGGAAAAAACCCTTGTATGGTAAGCTAAGCTAAGCTTTGTAAACAACCAAAAACCATGCAACACGCCTTGGGAACAAGGCTTGGTTCGATCTCTTCCACTCCCCTTGGCGCCGGGTTGAGGCATATTTTATGACTGTAAAATACAAGCTCTGAGATGTAGACATTCGGGTCCGCCGAACATCGATTTGCAGTGTGTTTTATGTGCATGCATGTTGACCTCAGCTTAGAGGAATCCATCGTGCCATGCTAATCCCTGGCCAAGAGAGCCATTGCAAGGTCTTGATATCTCTCTCTCTCTCTCTCTCTCTCTCTAACTCTCTCTCTCTCCATGCGATAGGATCCTGAAGTGGCATTCAAAAATCATCATCCCTATTCTGCAATCATAATGATTCTTAATTATTCATCCTTTATTTACTTTCACTCTTACTTCCGCAAACCTCTCCCACATGTATATCGTCCTCCTTGCGATCGCCACCATTAACACCAGCAGAAAAGAAAGGAAGGAAGGATAGAAGCACAAATCCCAGTCATGTTAATCGAATGCAAAGCGCGGGGAGCTTCTAAAGAGGACTTAAACAATCCCCACAGCGCAACGGCCTCTGAACACAGGCTCCCACAGGAAGCGGCGACGTTAACCCCTGTGAGCTACTTCTCCGCACCCCCCCCCCCACATGTCTCTGATTCATGCATTAAATGCATAAAATGCATCTCTGGCCAGCCTCCGCAGACACAATCCAGCATGCACGACGTGGCGTGTGCTGGCCAACGCAACGGGTCTGGATGCGAGGGAAGTGGGATTATGAACAGTGAAAAGAAAACACGGGCTGACATGGGAGTGGGCTGGCTGGTGGGTTTTAGGAGGGAATGAGTGGGCCTTCCTTCAGCTGTTTGCGTTGATTGAGGTGTCTTGTGCGTGTATCTCTCACTCGACAACAGTAGGCTGGCGTTTATAAAAAACAGACTCTGGCTGGCAGATGTTATGCTTCCGGCTAGAATCCAGCCAAAGCAAAGTATGCAATTTATGAGGAATGAATTGTGGTGCCAAAACGAGTCGGTTGTGTTTATCTTCTTAAATTGCCCTATGAGGAGTTCAGGGAAAAAAGGAAAAGGCAACATCATTCAATATGTAAATCTCTGAGCGTGTATATATTTTACTCCTCGGTTTTTCCAATCAAAACTGTTACCAGATACCATCTTTTTAATTTAATTTCCATATGGGGTAGCTTCATTAAATCCCCATAAGATATGTATGATATCATTATTATTATGCCAAGTGTAAATTAACTAAAACGTGTATTAAATGCCCTTTTAATACGGTATACGAGTGAATCCACACTGGTGCTTTCCGTTTAGATTACATGACAGCCAACATGAAGCAATGGATATGGGGGTGGAGATGGCATCTGTCCAAGTTTACGTGTGTGTGTGTGTGTGTGTGTGTGTGTGTGTGTGTGTGTGTGTGTGTGTGTGTGTGTGTGTGTGTGTGTGTGTGTGTGTGTGTGTGTGTGTGTGTGTGTGTGTGTGTGTGTGTGTGTGTGTGTGTGTGTGTGCATGTCAGTGGGTGAGTATGCATGTGTTTGTGTGTGTGTGTTTGCGTGTGTGTGTTTGCGTGTGAGAGTATGCGTCTGCGTGTATGTGCGTTTGCATGTGTGTTAAACCCCATCCAAATGTAACTGATGGATTTAATCCATCCATTCAGTAGGTCATCCCGAGGATACTGTTCTACGAAAGCTGGCGTTGAAACACTGACACACAAACCCACATCATACAGTAGGCGTCCGTTTAACTACATCGTGCTGTGTTCAATGTGAAGCACAGGCTCCAGGTGTTTAAACAGATTCGCTCACTCAACACTTTGAAGGATTAATCAGTTGTTTACTGACTAACCTAGCCACACTGGTACCAATTACAGTATGTACGTGTGCTTGTGTGATTTAATTTAGTGTGTGTGATTTAGTGTGTGTGATTTAGTGTGTGTGTGTGTGTGTGTGTGTGTGTGTGTGTGTGTGTGTGTGTGTGTGTGTGTGTGTGTGTGTGTGTGTGTGTGTGTGTGTGTGTGTGTGTGTGTGTGTGTGTGTGTGTGTGTGTGTGTGTGTGTGTGTGTGTGTGTGTGTGTGTGTGTGTGTGTGTGCACGCACTCGAGTGTGTTTGTGAGTGACTCAATGAGTGACTGACTGAGGTTGAGAAAAGGGGGCGGTAGAGGAGGGGTGCTAGACCAGCATGGAGCTCCAAGCTCCCCCCTCCCCCCCCAACCTCTCCATGTTACATTCGTCGTGCGACAGGACTGGGAAATCTCTTAACAATGGGATTCCATTTAGCCCCAAGGTTCTCCGCCAGGAAACACCTGCTTCTCTATTATCCAGAGAAGAAACGTCTCCATGTACTGGGGAATGGGGGGGAACAAGCGCACACACACACACACACACACACACACACACACACACACACACACACACACACACACACACACACACACACACACACACACACACACACACACACACACACACACACACACACACACACACTATATCCACTGTGGGGTTTCTCAGTCGTGAGATTTCTATCGCCATTTCCATTTGGCAGAACCGAGAAATGAGAAACGACTTAATGTTTGAAACTACCAGTGAAGCTAAAGCACAACATGAACAAAATAAATTCTTTGTTTTCCTTGTTCATTTTAGGTTACGTCCAGTGTCAATATATAAAAAAGAACCAACCCACCCACACAGGCTCAGAATTGCAAGACTTCCGTCATTATATATGGCCCGGAAAGCATCAATCAAGGCCTCACATCATACTCGTAGAACCTACATTTTCCACAGAAGTTCTTCTACTTGGCCTATTGTATTGAATCCCAACTTGTCAATCGTCCTCTTCTGCAAAGGATTCTCAGTTCAAAGTCAGTGCCAACCATTCCTTTAAATAGCGATGTGACAGATGTCATGGTGCTTGCTTCTTATGCTGACTTAGTCCAACACTGCATACTTACTAAGACTGTGATGGGCCCATTTCCCGTGTGCATCGACCGTGCTGAAATATGTATGCATACCCTCTTTTTGGCAGTACTTTGCTGTATAACAGGGTCCAACAAATGCCATATGAACTGACAGACTAACAAGTACCCCACACCAAAATAGATATATTCGATGTGGGTCACCTACATAACAAAAAAAAAAGAATAACTTCCAGAAACAAATCTAACAGTTTCAGAGCCCATTTGCCTTGCTTTACAGTCAAGCTGTTTGTCTGATTGCTTTTAACAAAATATTTTTTTTTAACATTGCAATTTCTAAACCGGTCTTGTCTAGCTCAACTGACTTGACACTTACACCAGGGTTTTCGGGTTAGATTCCCACTGCCATGCCAACAATGCATGGACTTACGCTGTCGTTAAGGCTTTAACAAATGGCGTCCAGCGTGAATAACTATTTATAAGAATAGGTTGCCGTCATCCATTAGCAAAGAGCAAAAAATACATGTTGGACTGAATCTCAATCCCCGGAGATCCTTGTGAAGAAAGCGACCGCTGACTAAATATCTGTGTTAGACAGTGGCGACAGGGCCACTGTCTAACACAGTGCTCTCAATTTGTCACAAGGCAAGCACAACGTTGATAATTATGCGCGCTCGACCGCTCTTCTTGAAGGCTGTTCTCGAAGGCTATTCTCCATGACGCCATTCTTTTCTCTCTTCTATGAAACACCAGAGGTTTCGCAGCTACGTTGGTGCCTGCACCGAACCACAAATAGCCTACCACCACCGCAAAAAAACAAATAACTCATGAGAGTACATGCACCAACACGGTGACCTTTAGCATCTCTCCATCTCTCCCTCTCACACACACACATACACTTTAGCTTTGGACCATAATTGGATGCCTGGCCTCAGAGATAATATGGTCTTGCTAAAGGTGTACGCTGATTAATGATGGTAGTTTCCACTTCAGGTCTGACCGTGTCTAGGGATAGGGTTTGCACGGGATTACATCTTGATGAGCTTGGTGTGTGTGTGTTTTGGTTGGGAGCGTGTGCGTGTGTTTGAGTGTGTGTGTGTGTGTGTGTGTGTAGGTGTGTGTAGGTGTGTGTGTGTGTGTGTGTGTGTGTGTGTGTGTGTGTGTGTGTGTGTGTGTGTGTGTGTGTGTGTGTGAGTGCATCTATCCTCTGTGTCTGTCTGTGATTGCTCCTGCCGCATACGCGTTTCATGTTTATCTGCGTGTGTTTATCCGTGTGAGGGCACATATGCACCCGTGTTTTAATTTTTTCTTCTATATTTTTTCTTCTACCATCTCACACTTCTCTGGTCCTCTGGGAGTGAAGCAGGTAAAAAATAGACAGGGGAAGAGGAAGGAGAAGGAAGAGGGTTTCGAGAGGTGAGGCAAATGGATGAAGACAAGACGTCTGGATGGATCAAGAGGCAGAGGAGGAGGAGGAGGAGGAACAGAATCTTGGGAAAGAGCGACAGAAGGAGAAGAGGCAGTGAGTAGCCAGCCAGAGAGATGGATGGAGAGAACCATGAATGACAGAAAGAGGCAGAGGGGAGGGAAAGAGGGAGGATGGAAGGGAGAGTTGGATGAAGACTAGGGGGAAAAAAATATATTATCCCTACCTACAACATGCACCAACTCCACTCAGCTCCCAACATCGTACATGCAAGGCACACACACACACACACACACACACACACACACACACACACACACACACACACACACACACACACACACACACACACACACACACACACTGCTATCTGTCTTGCTGTCAACCTTGGTCTGGCAGGCGGAGTGCCATGGCAACAGTTCACGCTGAACTCCCATTCTCAGAGTGGGATAATGCGAGAGAGGGAGCCATCGAGTGCGAGTGAGAGGGCGATGAATGCAAAAAAAGTGAACACGGATAGACAGATGGACGGATGGACAGTTTCCGTCTGTTCACTGATGACCCAACCGACAAGGCAACAAAGGGAAAAGCCAGATCAATAGATCCATCTTACCACAGAAGAAGAAAAAGAAACAAAAAAACAACAAAAATGGCAATACAGCAGCTGTTCTGTGCGTGGGAGAGGGCCGGTTAAAGAAAGGAGAGGATGGGCGGCAAAGGAGCTGACAGCAACTGGGGAGACGGAGAGAGATGCAGAGATGGGGAACAGAAAGATGGAGAGATGGATGAGGCCCGAGGATCAGACATGATGAGAAAGTTGTAAAGCCCAGGGTTTAGACAGGCCTTTCATGAGCTCACAGAAATACCCACAGACACCCTTTGAAGTGGCTGCGAGATTTAGGGCTCAGAACTTGGACAACAGGGAGAATGAGGGAAACAACGCAGAGGTCTTTGTAGGAGACGTACACGCCGACGAGAAGACAACTCCATACCTGGAGACCGATAAAATCAAATGTTTTGGAACAGGCTGCGTGTAAGCGATGTGTCTCGTGTTACAGCTCCGTCGCTTAACAAGGACAGTGAAACAGGCTAACAAAGTTTATATTGCATTAAGTGTCTTGAGTTACCATTCCCCAGTGTGGCAAATAAAGTACAGAAGGCTAACTTTCCACATCCGCACAAAGTTCCCAAGCAGGTTCCACAAAGAGTGTAAGCCTTCTCAAGCCCTAGTACCAAATAGGAAAAGCAATCACGCATCAACTGTATTTCATTGGAATTGAAATCCAGTCGGCAGGCAAGTTTTGTCTGACGTAACAAAACGAGAGAGAGAGAGAGAGAGAGAGAGCGAGCGAGAGAGCGAGAGAGAGAGAGAGAGAGAGAGAGAGAGAGAGAGAGAGAGAGAGAGAGAGAGAGAGAGAGAGAGAGAGAGAGAGAGAGAGCTCCAGGTGCTGCCAACCAACTAATCTCAAACTTGGAGACTTGCAACCACATTCAAAATGGGTCTAATGCTTCCTCTTATTGGAAAACGTCAATTGGCCGCTGACAATGCGTGGGTGCTCTGCGTTATAAATAGATTACCGTTGGCAGGTAAATGTCTTTCTCAAATTTTGCCTACACTTTGGAAAGAAATAACTAATAAAGCGTTTATTACAAAATCTATAAACACTTTGATTTCAGAGACTATCTTTGATGGCAGAAGCAGCAGTGACATTTAAAAACAACGGCATGTTGTCAGAGCTGTGTCGTTCACATTAATGCAAAACGAGATAGTATAAACAAATGGATACAGCAATGATATAATGTATGGCCCCGATGAGTCAGAGACTCTAAACAGAGCCAGGTTCCTTTTTTGTTTGAAACGGTGCAGTTTTATGTCTCATTGTTTTCTCTACAGATACTGTTCATGTCTGCGTGTGTGCGTGCACGACCTGAAGCCGTTTACCTTTTTAGCAAAACCTGGACACACCACACACGCAAATAAACACACCTCCATCATTCACAATGAAAGATCCTCATACTCTCTCCCCATCTTTGCCTCCCTCGGTTTGTCGGCATTTCTGTATCACCCCACGCACACCTAACACACAACACACACACACACTCTCCTCCTGCAGTCCGTCTCATTATATCCCTAGCTGCTTGGGAGTGCATGCGACACACGCCCACATGTGTGCACAATGCAGACACAAACAAGCGGCATGCGATACGCATACACAAACACAAATCTTTGGGTGTTATCTGAATTCAAATCGATCTCGCCCCGATAGCGCCGCGGAGAGATGCCGTCGAAGACAGGCGGCCGTCACAGCCCCGATCTGCTCTAACAAGCATTGAGGCTGGGCAGAACACGGCCTTCTGGGAGCCCGATGCTCTGGTGTGACGAGGAAACTAAAGCAGGAAACACAGGATGTTGCACTGGAGAGCTCACACACACCGACACATGCACACACACTCACACAAACACACACACACACACACACATATATGCGAGGGTACATCTTTGTACAAAGATGTCAGATCTTGTAAGATAAAACATGACGCTTGCTGGCGCATATACACGGTGGTCACGGCACAAAAATTCACATATTTACATGTGCATGTAATGTGTGCAAGCTCATTGGATAGCCCGCACAAAGGAAATATGATGTTTAATAGATGTAGATTTGCAGCAAAACGCAACAAAACACTTCATACGCTGACACATTTTGGCGGGAAAATCAGCATGCATCACCAAAACATCACCATGGGCAAGTTGTGTGTGGGTGTGTGGGTGTTTTAATGTGCGTCTATGAGTAATATATGCAAGATACAATTACATGAGTGTATGTGTGTTCATGTGAACGAAAAGTGTGTGTGTATGTGTGTCGGCGTAAGTGTGTGTCTCCAAGAGGAGAACAGTCTAGAGATCCATGTCGCATCCATGATCCTTGCCTGCAGCAGCAGTAGCAGGTGGATACACACACACACACACACACACACACACACACACACACACACACACACACACACACACACACACACACACACACACACACACACACACACACACACACACACACACACACACACACACACACACACACACACACACACACACGTCTCTCACCCATTTGCTTGTTCTCTACCACCAACTGTCTCCCTTCTTCTTCATCTCTCTCCTTCCCTGAAAATCGTTCTTCGCCTTCCATCTGATTGGGATTTGTGCTTGGGGACTGTGATTGTAATTCCTGGGAAATCACATTCTACCACCTTCTTTTCCTCACCTCCCAGGTGGTAGAATGGTTTGAGGGAATGAATCTACAATGGACCCACTTTCTATTACAGCCTAAGCGGTCGGAATACTTCATGGGGAAAGGAAGTTTGTCGAGGTCCTACGAACCAATGAATGGAAATCACTGCGGAGACAAGGAACAAAACACAGCAACCCTGGAGTGAGTATAAAACAAGTGCATCTGCAAAGGACTTCTTGGGTCGCGGGCAGTTGCCAAAATAAAATCTACTTGTTTTGATAAAGCTGCCTGCTTTAGCTGCCTCCCCGTCCCTGGGAAAGGATCAGGTATCCCTCCCTCACACCTCAGTCAACACACCTCTGCACATAAATATGCAGAAATAAGGCAGAGAACAGGATACTCTCTCTCCATCTCTCTCCCTTTCTCTCTCTCAAACATCTCCAAGTGTCTCCCTCCACCTGTCGCTCCTCCATACTCTACTTTCTGCAGCTCACGGGCCTGTCAGGGCTGTCGTTCTGCTGGGGGAACCGCATCAAATCCCCAACACTGCATCCTCTCGCACCAGGAACGCTTCCTCTATACCTCGTCTTATGCACTGACGGGCCAATCCCGCACGGTTCATCAATTATAAAGGGAGGGTCGGGAGGATTCATCTCATTGTTAAATGTGTCGTATAGGGAATGCGCCATACACACAAATGCAAACAGTATAAATATACATACGATTTATATTATTCAGTTCCAATCCATTATTCAATCCATGCACTGAATTGTACTTTTGTACCGTTACTCCTACTATTTTCATCTCCTTTTGTGTGTTTGACTCACGCTGTGTGTGTGCTTGTGTGTGTGTGTGCGTGTGCTGTCTCTCTGCATCCCACTTCCAGTCTTGCAATATTTCTTTTGAAGTACTTCACACCATGAAAAGCGGCGCAATATAAAAGGAATTGAGAAAAAAAAAACAGTGATGCAGCATTGGCCGTCTGTTTGCACTCCAACCCACGCCAAAACGCCTCCCTGGAAAGTATTTACAAACAGCAAGGCCAAGGTCCTCCATCTTTGTCTCTTCACCTATCAGCCCCCCATCACACACGCACACACATTCACGCTCCGCCACCATTCTAGAATCCTACTCAAATAACCCATAGGAGAGGTGTGAATTTGTTGAGTCAAGTGCTGTTGTAGTCGCTCCGGCAGGTGACAGCGCGCACACGCGGCTAATGGAAGGTAAACACCGCACCTGGAACTAATGAGCAATAAAGGGAGAGGGCGAGGGGGGTGAGGGGGGAGAGAGGGAGGGAGAGAGAGTGTTGTCACAGAGCTGGTGCTGGTTTGCACAATAAAAGTAAACTGTGAGAGAAGTATTTTCTGTTTTTAAGTGTGTGATGGCTGTTGAGCTCCACAATGTGAGGCTTTGTCTGCGTCTATCAATCACGAGGCCAGGTGATTAGGTGGCACGTTGGAAAGAAGTGACGATGATGACGGTAACAATGGCGGTGATTAAAAGTCACACTTAAAATTCATGTGGTAGGCGCTGCTGGAAAGAGGTGAGAAGCGGAGAGATGACCTGGGAGCGAGAATGGCGGTCGAATAGGGGCACATATTTTATTTATAATTACAGCGTATATTATTCAATCCCCTCCCCCCCCATCTCCAAGGATGGGTGCTACTTGGAGACAAGACCATTACCTATTCATCAGAGTGTGTAAGAGCTGTTTCAGTCCTGTTTGAACAACATTCAGTGTGCGCACACACAGGCACACGGACACACACACACACGGACACACACACACACACACACACACACACACACACACACACACACACACACACACACACACACACACACACACACACACACACACACACACACACACACACACACACACACACACGTGTAGTACACTCATGCTGAAAAATGATGGCTTGTCACTAAGTGAAAGCTTTGCGCGACAGAAAACACCCCCTTGATTATTCTTGAGCGGTGACATCACGAGCATCCGTGGCAGCCTCTTTACGAGCCGCGTCACTCTCAAGGTGTCCAATAGTTACGGACATATCCAAGCTTCCCTCCACCTCCCTCTGAAATAATACATTCAGAGTCAGACCCCAACCCTTCCTCCCCGCCAAATAATTGTTGGGGTGCAAAATGCACAATAATAACAACAATAGTAATAGTAGCAGTGTCGGTGGAAGGAGCAGCGCAGGAGCAACGTAGGCCGAATCAGAGTCCGATTCGAAACAGAGCATGTCTTGGTGTTTTTCTTCGCCTTTTCTTCCACTCAGACAATAGAGAACAAAACAAAGGAGACAAGGCTGGCAAGCCTCCCACGCTTGCTGAACCAAGGGAGATAATCAATACTGGCACATGTTTGGATCATACTGCTATCAGAACTCTGCTTAACGCGAGCCAATTTATGCATTCCCCCTCCTCGACATGATTTATGTATTGCATCAATTTTCCTTGTGCCATCTGACCTGACCTCGTATGTAGAAAACTGTTTTGGGTGGTCAAAAGTACAGCTTTTTAGAAGTTCATGTCAGAAATGTTGGGGGAGGTGAAGACAAAATCTCATTCAGATTGATTAGAGTTCAACGACAGTGTGTGTGTGTGTGTGTGTGTGTGTGTGTGTGTGTGTGTGTGTGTGTGTGTGTGTGTGTGTGTGTGTGTGTGTGTGTGTGTGTGTGTGTGTGTGTGTGAGACAGAGCAAGACAATAAGATCGATGACAGAAAAGTTGACACGAATGTATCATGAGAACTGCACCCACCCACTCTGTCACACCAGCGTTAGGTGCGCACACCAACACACTAACACCCACACACACAGTTCCTGCGCGACCTTGACACCTCGCTAATATCTTCGCTCACACGGCGCCACGCGAACTGCTCCTGCTGTCAGACGGTCTTAGTGTCTGAGCTGGAACCGTCGCTGCATTCTCATCTCTTGCCTCTCGCACAGAATCCACTCCGAGTGCCTCCAAATCTAAGCTTGCCTCAAGCCGTCGCCTATTTCTACCAAGAGTTACACTGTCACGGATACAGTTTCAAAGTACGTTTTTGAAACACAACCAGAGTGCATACCAGCGGCGGCGGCGGTCGATATTGCCCGACAATGTCGTCTGCGGCTCAGAAGGAGGTTGAAGGGGGGAAATGTGTTTCTTCTCAGAGACGGCTCCGTCCACACTGGCGGTCGTAATGCCATCCTAACCCCTGGATAAGTCTTTGAGTGCTCTGACTGCAAAAGTCACTGATGTCTATAATTGAGCCTTGGTCAGTCTAGAGGAAAAAAAAATTCTCTCTCTCTCTCTCTCTCTCTCTCTCTCTCTCTCTCTCTCTCTCTCTCTCTCTCTCTCTCTCTCTCTCTCTCTCTCTCTCTCTCTCTCTCTCTCTCTCTCTCTCTCTCTCTCTCTCTCTCTCTCTCTCTGCTACCCTCTTTGTTATGTACTTTTGCAAGTACATGCGGTTGCTGTGACTCCGACTAGCGAGAACAGAAGCTTCTGTGTGGCTAATGTTGCTAATCTCGACGAGGAATGGGAAGCACAGGGAGTACATTTAAAAAAAGACACTTATTTCGATCTCCAACTCTGTGCCTAATCAGTAGTACACGGGGAAAAACACAACCCTCTTATTTATTTATTTTCAAAGTCCAAAAAAATACTTAGAGGTGCTATATTTATATGCAGATTTTGCCTTTATTATTTACACTCTGGTTTGGTAGGCAGCCTCAACCCAAAAATGCAACACAACATCCCATTCGCTGTACTTTAAACAGTCGAACGTTTTATTTCTGTATTTTTATAAGCTATTGTTGTGTCTATCAAAGGACGCCTTTATTGAGAAAGGTCGAGGACAAGTAAAGGTGATTAATAAAAGGTTTTCAGAAAGGTTAGGTCAGATAAGGTGGAGTTTATCGTCCGGTTATGGGTGAGGTTGCGGTCACACCGGGGGAAGGTAAAGGTTAGGAGTTGGCGTCCAGTGAACACTGTAAATAACCCCATGGAATAAATTCACTGAGCTGGTGTGCGTGAGTCAGCATTAGCTGGCATTAGCGCATAAACAGTGCCAACCTAAAAGCGTCGCGGTCGAACGTACATTATAGCATGAAAAACAGTGATATGATGCAACACTGCAATGACCTTGTGGGGATATGCCAAGTTCTATACAATATCATTAAACTCTATTAGTCTCTGTATTGGACAATTATTCATCCATTTACCACAGCTTGGTAAACACTTAGAAAGCAGTCTCGATGAAAAACAGTAAGCACAGTGAGTGAAATGCACTGTGCCGACGAGAGCCGTGCTCTTACCGCTGGGACACACCGCGACCGCGAGAAACACCGTCAGCTCGAAAACCCCGTCACCTCGAAACCCTCCGCGATGTGTGAATTAACAAGGGGCAGCGAGGTGCGCTGCTGTCAGAAGGGTGGTGCGGGTGGAGGCGAGTGTTAGCAGGGTTAAGCCGGATAACAGTCTGCAGAAGAGGCAAAGTGGGGTGGGTGCTGGGGGTGGGGGTGGAGGTGGTGGTGCTAGGGTTAGACCCATGGTGAGCGGACTGGGACGACTCGGTGAAAGAAGATAGGTGTTTCCTGGTGGAGGTCGGCGTGGACGAAGAGGAAGAGGGGGAGGAGGAGGAGGAGGAGGAGGAGGAGGAAGAGTGGGAGAATGAGGAGAAGGAGGAGGAAGAGAGGGAGAAGGAGGAGGAGGGGGAGAAGGAGGGGGAGAAGGGGGAGGAAGAGAAGGGGGAGGAAGAGAAGGGGGAGGAGGTGGGAGAGGAGGAAAAGGAGAAGGAGATGGAGGAGGTGGAAGAGGAGGAGGAGGAAAGGAGGAAGAGGAGGAGGAGGAGGAGGAAGAGAGGGAGAAGGAGGAGAAGGAGGAGGAGAAGGAGGAGGAAGAGAAGGGGGAGGAGGTGGGAGAGGAGGAAAAGGAGAAGGAGATGGAGGAGGTGGAAGAGGAGGAGGAAAGGAGGAAGAGGAGGAGAAGGAGGGGGATAATGAGGAGGAGGAAGAGTGGGAGAAGGAGGAGGAGGAGGAAGAGGGGGGAAAGGAGAAGGAGGAGAAGCGGGTGGAGACACTGCAGGAACCAGTTGCAGATGATTGCAGCTCGTCCCAGGAGATGTCGTATTCCTGGGTGTCACCGGGGATCAAATCGTCCGTGAACAGTTTCAGTCCCAGTGGTGAGCCCCGTGTATGTGTGTCTACTACATGTACACCAGAGCCATGCCACGTTCCCCTCTGTGACTAGAGGCCCATTCCCTTTTTTTTACGCTGAGCAATCCACACTCAGCGTCTCACTTTCCCAGCAGGCGCTGCGGGCTCCATTTCCGTGGGCTGACACCACTTGAACTTAATGTAAATTGGCGGATATCCTGTTCCGCAGGGACGCAGCAGACACAACAAGAGGCCCGGGCGAGGACCCAATGCGCACATGACACTGTCCACCAACACACCAATGAAAACGGTCCAGAGCATTCCCGTTCATACACACCCATTTACAAACTGGTGTGTCTGTGCATACGCACGCACATGCACACGCACACACACACATAGACAGACATACACACAGTCCACTGGGTTAGCTTTACACACTATGGCCCATTAGCACCCCTTTGAAGTGTCGGGCAGGGCAGCTAATGGTGTGGTATCAGTGTGAGGGGAGCCTGCGGCCTGTCTGTCTATTAAGCCCTCTGACTCATTCTGCTGAGTCCACACTATATTCCCCTTGCCCTTGTCCCACCACACCACCCCCAACCAACCCTACCCCAGCCCTGGCCAACACACACACAACTTCGTTTTCCGGAGTAGTTGGGAGGAGAGTGGTTCCAGCAAGTGGTTGTGCTACTGTGAGAGAGAGAGCGAGAGAGAGAGAGCAAGAGAGAGAGAGCGAGAGAGAGAGAACGAGAGAGAGAGAACGAGAGAGAGGGGGGGGGGGGGGGGTTAGAGACCCAAAGGGAGAAGGGTAGGGTGTTGGTGGTAATCGTATTAATCTCACTCAGACCACAACACATTTGGCGAAGTAAAAGAACAAGGAAGTTGGAATTGGATCTTTTTACAGCCATGTAGCCTGGATTGAATAGGGCAGTTTGTATTCAACGATGTGGTCGCGTGGTGCCAGTTGATGGACTGAATTCAAGATGTGTTCTGCGATAGAAGAACAGATACCCACTACACACAGACACCCGACAGTCCAACTACTAGAAAACTATTGCTGCACTCTATTATTTGGTATTCCGCCATGGACATCTGCTATATGAAACCACTCCAACCGAGAAAAGAAATGCAAATAAATTGAAATAATGTTAATTAATGAAAATATGTAAAATATTGGATTTATGAAAATGAATGTGAATATGTATTTTTCTAGATGTGTTCATCCCTTGAGTTTTAGAACTTGAATTGTTAAACAGCTTGCATTATGTAGTGATATTGAATACATGGGAGATCAAGTAAACTTAAATCAACTAGTTATTTCTCATTATATGATAACCACGTTTAAAGTATTTTTAACGAGAAAAACTACAATATGGTAATTCAGTTCCCAACAAACTTTTAAAAATGCACATAAAAAGTACCTGGAATGGAAAAAATAGCAATTTCACATAGCTAAATGGGAGATTTATTATTAATGATCTCTGCGGCAAACCCTTCCACAAACACCATTTACTAAATGTAAATCCTTTTCATCAAAAGCTGTGACAACAAAGGGGCCGTAAATGCCAGCCCTCAGAGTTGGAGAAAATGTGTTGTTTACCAAAAGTTTGTAACGCTGCCAAGTCAAGTGTGAACGATGTTTTCAGCTCCTGTAATGGTTCTGTGTCTAGCCAAATAACTTGGCCCCATACTGTGCAGTGAAGGCAACACTTTATGCACTGTGCCCTTCAAAAAGAAGCCAACGGGTATTTGCATCTCCTTGGCCCTTTGAGTCCAAATCGATAGGAAATATTCTTATGTCTTCTGAAGTGCAAAACAGTCTGTTTGTTTGAGATGGTGGGGCCACTTAGATTGTGTATGTGTGTGGCAGTTTGTGTGATAATTTGTCTAGTATGTGTGCATCTATAAGTCTGTGTCTCTGCACGGGAGGTGTGTGTGTGTGTGTGTGTGTGTGTGTGTATAGCAGGAAAATTAACTTTTTTCTGCCATTCAAACATTGGTAATGGAGTAGAATAACAGGGGGGCTGACTGAGTAGATACATCTTGAAATCAGATTTCAAGATGTATGTCGTCTTTTCTCTTGCCTAGTGCGTGCTTTGTGTGTGTGTGTTTTGTGTAGAAGAGAGGAGAAGCCTATAATGAAGAAGTCAGAAGCAGTAGAACTGCGATTCAAACTCTGTGTGTGTGTGTGTGTGTGTGTGTGTGTGTGTGTGTGTGTGTGTGTGTGTGTGTGTGTTGTGTGTGTGTGTGTGTGTGTGTGTGTGTGTGTGTGTGTGTGTGTGTGTGTGTGTGTGTGTGTGTGTGTGTGTGTGTGTGTGTCCTCACAGATAAATGAATGTGCCCCTGAAAGATGGGCCCCTCTGTATGAACTTAAATCGTGTTCTGATTTGGTTTCATAAATTTACTTATTTCCCTATTTCTAGGGATTCTTTTGAGCTGGGGCAATGGGGGTGCATGACGATTTAGAATTAAAATTGTAATCAACTCACAAAACACACACCGTTACAAGCTAACCATACGACACACGACATAAGCTACATGTGATTGTACAACTGAGAATAATTATGAAGAGAATATTAATGAACCACCAGATCAATTTACAATGGGAAATGGGCATGCCGTAACAAAAACAATGAAGTATAGTTGTAATTATTATCATCATTCTGAGTTTGAGTAAGGATTCATTTATGGATACTTGCGGCTGCTGATACTTTCAATAATACTGCTCCAAAACATTAGCCATCAGAACTCTGTGGCTTGTACAACAATGGCAATTGGTCAGGTGCCACTGTGGTTTTAAATGGTCTCTCAAGAAAAACATGTTCGGTTGAGGTATGAAGCTGGCTGCACCTTGTGCTCAAGGGGACTTTTTAAGATCCAACCAGTTTCCATACGACACCCAGCCCCGCACTATCTTTTTAAAGAGGACTCAAAAGAGTTAGAGACAGCAAGTGACAAGGAATAGAAGAGCGAGGGAGAGAGAGTGGAAAATAAAGTATTACCCAGCTTTTTACTCCTTATAATAATTAATTAAAAACGAATGATTTTAAACAAATCAATGTATACTCCTACCTAATCAAACGCCAAAGATGAGGGTGCAGCAAAGCTTGAGAAGTATTTAATCCAAAAGTGTAAATCTCTGTGAAAAGCGAATATCCGCAAAATTATAATTCTAAATGAATCCAGAAAGTAATCTGAAAAAACGACAGAATAGGCATTATGTTGATATTACATTTGTTTAAATGGAACTTGGTCTCTAACAGCTGCGACCTGGAGGAGGTCTCTAGGTCACAACCGTATCCTGGGTTTTCTTCAGGAACTTTCTTTGCCATGTTGCATGTGCCTCTCAAATATTTCAGCCATCTTGGATGCCTCAAGACAAAACTCAAATGACCTATGCCTGCTTTCAATCATTCCCCTTTCACCACACGACACAACCTAATGGCACTTGCAATCCCAGCACCACTTCTACCTGCCTAGTGCTCCGAGTTTCTTTGGAAATTAAGCAGGGCAGGCCTGGGCCATACATAGATGTGAGCCCAGACATAGCTGGAAGAAGTGTTGGAGAGCCAGATGGGGGTGCTCATCCCTCTAACCTGGTTTAGGCCCAAAATATTTAACTGATATGCTTCCACTACATAAGCCTTCTAGACCACTAAGATCCTCTGAGACCAATCTGTTAATTATCCCCAGAGTAAACACAAAACATGGGGAAAGCAGGATTTAGTTACTATGCAACAAATAGCTGGAATAAACTCCCTGAGGATTTAAGACTTGCCCCAACTCTGAGCACCTTTAAAACAAGACTGAAGACTTTTATGTTTGCTTTAGCTTTCTGCTAAATCTTAAATACATTGCACTTTCTAAAAAAGCTTTTCTAACTTTGCTTTATTTTCTATTTTAATACAAAAATGCCCTTTTTATCTTTTTATTTTACTCATTTCTTTGCATATGTTTTCTTTTACTTAATCTATTATTTTATTTTATTGTATGACAATATTTATATGTGAAGCACTGTGAGTCTGCCTTGTGTATGAAAGTGCTATATATATAAATATACATAAATAAAGTTGCCTTGCCTTGCCTAACCTACGAGAACCCCAAATATCTTCGTTCCGCTGAGATGTTGTCAGCGCTGCTCACTCACTGTGGTCATTCAGACAGATCCAGTGGCAGGGATAGGGCTGCCAAACAAGTTTTCATTGGCTGAACGAAAAATACAAAATATAAATGCAAGTCATTATTACAATGAATGATGCTTTTTTATTATGTACTTGCTTAATTCTTACAATTTCTGGGTTGTATCTTCAAGGTTGATTGTTCTTATTGTAAGTCACTTTGGACCAAAGAGTGTCTAAATAAATACAACAAGCCAAATCAAACTGAAACGACCAGGATATCATTTGTGATGTTACCCTCTATGTCTATATCTGCATGCGGGGCTGCATCCAAGACTGTTCTAAAATCCCATGGATTAAATGGGTGAAAGTGATCTGTGATCAGGGTTAATCCACGGGGGACCTCATCCCTTCATCTCTGGTCATGGCGACAGTGGAGAGGATCTAACACATGTATTCCAGAAGCTCACGAATAATCATATTTAAATCAATACCCCAACTACTTCTACATGGGGGTCTTTGGGGGAGGGGGGGGGTCCAAAGCAGATCAAGTACGGAGATAAATTGAGACGCATATTTCAATTTGACAGAGCTCCAATCCGACCCAGGTCTAGCCATGAAGGAATGTGATGCTTTTCATCCTGCTTGACAGGACTTGGGCTATTGGCGGTATACCAGTAAAGCATCTATTCTTGTTTGTGAAGAAATATACTCTAGTGATACTACTACATACTAATAGTGGTGGAAATGGGGAGGAGTTGAGAAACATTTACAGTACAGCTTCGTGTTGATTTTTATTTGTTGAGGCAAAGCAAGGCAAGGCAACTTTATTTATAAAGCACTTTTCATACACAAGGCAGACAAAATAATAGAAAAGTAAAAGAAAACATATGCAAAAAATGTGTAAAATCAGTTGAGTATAACGTTTCGCAAGACAAGCCAGACGGCATTGAGAATTAATAAGACTTTATATTGGGCAGCAAAAATAACTCAAGGATGTTTGAAGCACGGATGCCAAAGCCAATCTTTTAAATCTTTCATATTCTTATTTTTAATGTGGAAATGTATCTGTTTCTCTAAGACTGGCAAAATGCTGTTGAGAAAGAGAGCCCTTTCAGAAAAATACAGCAAATTAAAACGTTTGCAGCAAGGCCGTTCTCCTTTTAAAATAATACAAATACAACTGACAGGACTCCGGAGAGAATAAAAAGAGTGGGAGAGAAACACACAAAGGGGCTGAGAGAGAGAGAGAGAGAGAGAGAGAGAGAGAGAGAGAGAGAGAGAGAGAGAGAGAGAGAGAGAGAGAGAGAGAGAGAGAGAATAAGAGGAAGAGAGTGAAGAGAGCAGGTTAAGGGAGAGGTGAAACAGAGACTCAGTGAACCCTGCTAGACTGCTGGCTGACTAATGTTACCTCACAGCAGAACAGAACCTTGGACCTGCAGCTAATGGACCATAGCCACATCCTGCTCCTCTCTCTCTCTCTCTCTCTCTCTCTCTCTCTCTCTCTCTCTCTCTCTCTCTCTCTCCTTCTCTCTCTCTCTCTCTCTCTCTCTCTCTCTCTCTCTCTCTCTCTCTCTCTTCTCTCTCTCATTGTTTTGCTGTATTCTACAAAGACTTTTACAGGACCGCATGTTGCCAAAACATTTACCCAATTATTGTTGGACTTTTCCAAGAGAGTATTGGTCTTATGTCATGTGGTGTCACACACACACACACACACACACACACACACACACACACACACACACACACACACACACACACACACACACAGGGAAGCACACACATACACCTCATACACACACATACATGTTCAACCGGCGGGCCAATGTACATCATCTGTCCATCTGTGATTGGCTGCTGAGTCTGAGGAGAGCAGACCAAGGAGTGTTTCCTCAGCGGAAAGCAGCCTAAAGATTAATTCACTTAATCTCGGCCTGTAAATGGGGTATTCAAGCGGCTTAAAAAACAAATTGAATGCAAAGCCTGAGAGTAATAACAACATTTGTCTTTGCCATGGCACAGCGCCCTTTTCCACAGCCTGCCTCCACATTATGTGGCTAGTGCGGATTCTCCAGGCACACACACATGGATGAGTGCATAAATGCATATATATATATTACTAAGCACTGTTATGCTATGTATAGGAGTGTTTATGGCAAGTAAGTGACAATGCATGTTTGTGTACAGAAATACATTTGAGAGAGAAATACATTTGAGAGAGAGAGAGAGAGAGAGAGAGAGAGAGAGAGAGAGAGAGAGAGAGAGAGAGAGAGAGAGAGAGCGAGAGCGAGAGCGAGAGCGAGAGCGAGAGCGAGAGCGAGAGAGAGAGAGAGAGAGACCAACAGATGTTGGACTGCTGGTCCGAACAGAGTAATCCCACCCAGATTGTCATGTTGGCTTCGTCCGTTGCAGAGGGATCAAGGGTTAATGGAACATGGATATATAGGTTAAACATGACCCAAATCAGTGCTCAAGTGCTGGCTTTGACTGTGCTCCCATGGTCTCCTATGGTCAATCAAGGCCAGAATGTAAGATCTCAAACAACAATGTAGATGCATGTATGTATGTATGGATGGATTATGGATGGATGGATGGATTAGTGTGTGGATCGCTGGGATGGATAGATAGATACATAGATAGATGACTGAAGATAGTTACTGTAGATAGATAGATCAATAGATGACAAATGTCCATAGACAGATCGATAGATGAATAGCTAGACGAATAGTCGATAGTGAGATTAGATTAATACATTTTCACCGCTAGCCAGCAAAGTGCATTAGCAAATACACCACTGAATGCATTATGTGACAAATTATGTTTACGTGAGTAATATCCAATCAGATGATGTAATTAGTGGTTGGTCACGTAGTGAGCCATTAGCACATTTTATACTTAGAATGAGGTAATTGAGTATGAATGATTAATCAAAGTTTGGCACACAGCACATGAATCACGGCAAATGTTCCGTACGACGTCGTGGACGGCACGAAGACAGGTCGTAACGGTCTCTCACTTCCCAAGGAAACATCCTCAATCTCTTGATGGAACAATAATTTAGTGCATTATTCATGTGTAGTATGGATTGAGTGCATTCGATTATTCAACTAAAATATCAGACCTACTATAAGTACTCCGCTAAATAAAATCTTGAGCATTTTAAAAGTTTAAACATCAATGGCATGTAGACCCGAGCGACTGCCTAGATTCCCATCAGGCGTCACTTGCAACTTGCGTCTTCCAATTCAGTGTGCTTTCGCGGACTCCAAAGCCTCTTGTAAATGTTCCTGAAGCTTTCTTCAAACAGCTGTACAGATGGAATATATAAGAGGAGCAGGGGCAGTCATTGGGGTCTGGCTGGGGGAGGGAGGGAAGGGATTGAGATTTAAAGAGAAATCTCTTGGCAGGGTGCCTTTCTTTGTACATGCAACCGCATTCCCTGGGCTTGCACGGCTCTACAATGCATGCAGCTCGCTCGGAAGAGCGAGCTGCATGCATTGTAGAGCCGTGCAATAAGACAAGAGGGAGATGCAATGCTACGCTTTTCGGTCCGTATTTAAATCAATTGGGTTGTTATTGTGAGTCGAATGCACAGTGAGTGTGTTGAAATCCCCCCAAACTGAGAAAATAAATGAATAAACCAAAGGGCAGCATGTAGTTCCACGGATTGTCAGATCATATGCAGACAAAAACATAAACAGTGCTTGGTATCGCTAGAGATTTCCCGGCCAGGCTACGCCCAAGGGGCCTTGCCGCGACGAGGCCTAGTTGTGCTGACAGAACACATCCACAGTGTTGAACGTCCCACAACTTCCGAGCTGGCCCTTTGCTCCCTCCCCGTACTGTCCCCGCTTCCATCCCCCGTCCCCCCCCTTCCCATCCTCATCCTGCCGTCGCTCGCTCTCTCCCCCCCCCTCATCTCTCTCTTGCTATCTCTCTCTCTCTCGTGTTCTGTCCGTCTCTTCCGAAGTCTCGGGGATACCCGAACTAACGAGCTGGATGGTATGTGACGCTTTTTTAACGAGAACACATTCCTGCAGAATAACTTGCAGATAGCATGCTGTCGTATCGATTCATCATGGAGTTTATGCAAGCACAAACACAGACACACACACACACACACACACACACACACGTGTCCAAACACACACACATATATGCACACACACGCACGCACATAAACACGAATCCCGCGCACAAGCACACACACACGCGTTTGTGTGTGTGTGTGTGTGGAGGACATTGAGAGGTGATTAGTACTGACTCCTGGTTAGAGGAGCAGGGTGGGTTGGCTGGCACCTCATCGTTCTTCTCTTAGGAGTGGGTGGGATTATGACCAAGCCTATTCTGGAGACGGGTACCCAGACAACCTACATCACCTGAGCGCCCACAGCCTGACCGAGAATTGGTCTGAAGGTGTTTCTGGAAACACCAGACTGGGACCCCTGCCAGTTGGCTGCTCCACCTCCCAGCATCACCACCAGCACTCCCACTACCAAAAGTTTGGAAAAGATTGGGAGGCGGAGGAGCAATGGGTGGAGGAGGAACATGGAGAATCTCAGCCACAGCGACCGCAAGGGAAGAGGAGGTGAATTGTCCAAAAGAAGAGGGAAGAGACAACTCATTCAACGGAGTGATAATGATAAAACAAAGTGCGATTTGGACACACAAACTACTAGTCGCACAGTATTGTGACAGACAGGTAGTTGACCTACTATGTGACCAAATGGTGGTCAAACCACAGGTGAAACCCGCAAGTACACCACAATCATCACCAGCTACTCTCACCAGTACACCCTGCCAAAGCTCCAACTCCAACAGCTGTTACCGGCACCACCAGTACAACCAGTACAGCATGAACCAGTACCAGTGCTCTGAGCTCTAACAAACAAAAATGAGACATTCAGCTGAGCTTCACTAACAATACTGCACAACTGGAGCACTGAAGTTGAATACAACATTATTTTGGGCATATTTTGGGGTGCTTTTCTAACTCACTCTTTTTCTAGTTTTGCACACCTCAATCGTGCCAATTTAGGCCCTACAGCCTTGTACTGATATTTTATTTCCGTTTTGATTCCTCTGTACAAGTTAAAGTAAAATGGGGAAATATTAAAATACAGCCATAGCGTGATCGGCATTGCAAACATGATATAAGAAAACAATTATATTTCCAAGCATGTGCGTGTGTGTGTGTGTACACGTGTGTCTATGTCTGTGTCTGTGTGTGTGTTTGTGTGTTTGCAGGCATGGCTGCACTTCCGCATATCAAGTCAAGGAGAGCTTGTTAAGAGAATTGGATTGTGCAGCCTTGTCAGTGTTTATTTGCCTCAATGTGCTCAGATAGATATATGCCCTGACCAACCCCTGCAAAACAGCTACAAAACATGAGTGCTGTTGGTTTTTACTTTTACTGGATCGGATCAATACCTGCATTTCTGCTCAGTGTAGAGCGAGGACAAGCACTAAGCTTGTATTGAAATTTCACAGGACACAGCTCCGCCGTCGCACTCTTTGTCACCACCTCAAGGTTAAAAACAATGACGATATTTTAATGGATCCCATGCACAATAAAGCGCTTCAATCCTAGACACCCCGCATGAATACATCTGACAACCAATATGTGTGTGCCCCAGCTACCTTTGCCTGGGTTTGTTACAACCATGATGTGACGGTCTCGTCTCTGAATGCACCTAATAATAGTAACATTCAGAGACCAGTCGTTAGCGGAATCATGTAAGGTCTACTGTCCCAGTCGTTGGAGAGGCGCTGTCTGCCAGGGCTTGCAGGTTTTATGAAGGCAGTGCATGAGGAACGCAGCTCGTACAGCACTGGAGGAACTCGATGGCGGGATCCCACTGTTGTTCGTGGTCCCTTGGCGGTTAACCATGGCAGTTCAATCTATCTATTTACAACCTGGTAGCTGTGGGTGTGCAGACACACACGTTGATGCAACTGGCCTTACAATAGACAGAGTGTTGAGAATTATTTTACATTAGGTTTTAAGCGAAGAGGACGAGGGGAGAGCAGGCACGGAAGCAAAAGACGAGAGAGAGAGAGAGAGAGAGAGAGCGGAGCGAGAGCGAGCAGCGAGAGAGAGAGGAATAGAATGAGAGAGAGAGAGAGAGAAATTGCAATAACAGATAAAGAGAAAGAAAACAAAGCAATGTGAAATGAATGAAAGAAGGAGGGAGACCGAAATTCAAATGCAAGAAAGAAAGTGAGATGTAAGGAATATTACGGGGGTGAAACAAGGTAGCAACTGCAGATGAACAGAGGTGGAAGGTGTGATAGCACAGCAACCTACAGGGGACGGCGGGTGATGAAGGGGATGCGTAAGAGAACAAGGCCCCGTGAATTTTGTTTGATTGGATGAAAAACAAGAGCAAGGGAATTTGCAAGAGTGAGAGAGATACAGAGAGAGGAGAGAGAAGGATAGGAAGTGCCACGGGGAGGGAAAATGGAAAAACGGGAGATTTATTGAAAAAAGAAGGAATGCAAAGGAGATAAAGGAGAAGAAGTGAAAGAGCAATTTAGGCAGAGGAGAGGTTGAGGAAAGAGAAACGGCAGGGCAATTAACGACTCGACCTGTTTTTCTCCCTACGTACTGACTCAACTGTCCAAACACAAGATAAATATACCTGCTGATGCACACCTCCACACACACACACACACACACACACACACACACACACACACACACACACACAAACACCACACACACACACACACACACAACACACACACACACACACACACACACACAAACACACACACACACACACACACACATAAGCACTCACATGCACAACACACAAACACATGCACACACATACTCACATCTCCATGCGTACAAACGCATGCATGCGCATTAATAAACACAACAACGTAGCTGATCAGGTTGATCTAATCAATCTGCTGCTCTCTCAGCCCTAATCCCTTTATAACCACCTCCCAGTGCGAGCCATACCAATACGCAGGTCACAAACGCACACACACACGTGTACACACGTGCGCACATGCAGGTAAGATAACACACGCATACACACACATGCATAAACGCACATATGCATGCACACAACCACACACACATGCACGCATGCAAGGACGCACACACACACACAACCATACAGACACATAACCAAACACAGACAGCCCTACATTTTTGTTCTATTGGCGCCAACAGTCTTTTATGATGGTTGTTATAGTGATGACATCATCAGTATAACAAACACCATGATAACAAAATGAAATAACGATGACACAATGTCCAAATGGATCCAAATATCCATTTGGACATTGTGTACGCTAAACGCTGACAGTGTTTTGCCTCAAAGTAGCAAATGATAGCAACCTAATACCATCTGCGTATTTATAATGTGATGCCGTTGAATACATTATAATGCCATGAATACATTAACAGTGAAACGACAACGGGGTCACGGCGTTGTCTGTAAGACAAACGACTGGCTGGCCTTCTCTACTGGGCTGCGGTTGCTGTTCATTATGTATGATTTACACCCACACATCGTTTGACTCACGCATCACTCGGGCAAAGTGTCACCGTTTGGTGTCAATGTGAATTCATCTGACGTGGTTTAAAAAAAAGCACTGCGTATTGATAGACTGTGGCTCTTTAAAATGCAGGTCTTAAAACTGTGACTCTTAGATAAGGGTGCCGTTTAAAGACACTCGACCTGGCATGGCTTTGGCACTGATGCAGTACTCAAGGAAACGTCCACTCATCAGTATTGGTATGAGTAGGTTTAGTATTAGCATTATAATCGGTATTGTTGAACATATATTGTTGTTATGTTTGTCGTTGTTATTTTTGTGACGGGATCAGTGCATTATGAGCAAGATGGGGAAGAAATAGAGAGATAGGGACCCCTAAATCCTCAGGGCTTATAAAGGGGTCCGTAAATGCTCTTCCGAGCACAACGGATTATCTTTTCTATGCCTATTTCAGAATTCCATTGATTAAACATTGTGTGTTTATTGGGAAGGTCCCCAAACTATTTTAGATTTGATATGAACAAATGTACTATGTATTAGTCCCTGCACAATAAACTTAAAAATAATAAAAATAAATTGGGGAGAGAATATTAAATGGTTATGAAGCCCTGCATGGCTGGCCCTGGGTGGCCCTATCGCCGCATCCAGTCCCATGACTTTGCACAGGGGCCTGGCACTGTTAATGAGACAGGAGAAGGCTAATCTGGTTCTATAGCAGACAGCCTCTAAGGGCACCCTGCTTAAGCAGCCACACTCTCCGCGCGAGAGAGACTTAAAGGCAGAGCGTGTTCACCGTCAGGCATTCAGGCATGTTACAACCTTTTTTTCCTTTTTTCTTTCTTTTTTTTTACCTGTCGCTTTTTGTAAGAGGCTGCTGAACAGCTGTGGCAGCAGAGCTGAGTGTTTTGCACTCCCAGAAATTGTACTATTTTTTTGTATTTATTTTGACTTATTTATTTTTAAATAAGACAAGTATGAAACCGAAAAAAAGTATAGAGGAGACAGTGCGAGATAGCATAGCAAAGGAAACCTACATTTTTTCAACGTACACATACTCACACGCACACACACACGCACGCACACGCAGCACACACACACCACACACCTCTTTAAAATGACAACTATTTGGATCTGAATTGCAAATGGAGATAAACACATGTCCTGATGATTATGAGCAATCACAAGGGGCAGGAAATAGACATGATGTCACACACACATGCACCCACACACATGTTTGACATCAGAGCAACATTTACATAAAGTGACAACTCATTAGAAAGTACATCCGAGGCACTGCAAGGACAGACTTTGTGCGTGCACTGGCCTGTTTGTGTGTGTGTTTGTGTGTGTCTCAGAGCGTTTACTTGTGTGTGTGTGTGTGTGTGTGTCTGTGTGTGTGGGTGTGATGCGAGGGCACACTGGCAGGAGAGTAAAGGGCCTGAGAGGTTTTCACGAGTGATATCCCCCTACACGGCAATTAGGCATATTGGGATGCAACATAAAACTAATAAATGCTTCAGGGAAACAAGGATCTTGCTTAAAAATAAGGTTATCTATCTTCCAGCTAAATAAAATGCCGCAAAGGCAAACCCCCCCCCCACCCCACACCACACAGACACACACACCCAAGGGCAGTAACACATTTCAACATGGTTGTGTTTGCACCGGCTTTCCAATCATTAAGCTTCCGTCTTTCTCTCACGCACCTGTAACATTTCGTTTTTAGCCTGGCTCTTCCTCATCTCTCTCTTTCTTACCTTCGCTATTCCGCTCACAGACCCTACATATACTTTCCGTGTTTGTTCCACTTTCCTCTACCAACATCTTGCCCTTCATCACCATTTCTCCAGGGTCTGCTGCTTCTTTTCTCTTCCTTCCATGATTTCTGTTCAGATCCTCCGTTTACTTTTTGTTGCTTTTGTCAGGCAAAGTGTGGCTGCCCAAGTCTGTTTTTCTTCAGTAAGCACTTTTCCCTGTGTGCAGCTTTCATTAGACATGTTTTTTCTTTTAAACCATGCCTCACGCAATACAGGCCGGGGCTAAGAGTGTGTGTGTGTATAGTGCCTCGACAATCCCTCATGCCAACAGGGCTTGTATAAGGGTCCATAAATGCCCTTCCCAACATAGCAGATTAACTATTATATATGCCGAAATTAGAATTCCATCGATTAAACATTGGGTGTTTTATGGTAGGGTTTTCCACAAAATAATCACAAACTGCAATTCTCATGCGAGTATAAGTCATGCTAGGCTGAAGCCTATTTGGCGATCAGCAAAAAGACGCATACTGTATATACGGTGGGTTGAGTATTTCCACTTTATTCCGACTATATGTTGAGTCATAGAGCAATCATATTGCTTTGGTCAGCAGAATCCATCATTTTCGTGCTTTGAGCTAAAAAATGCTTATACTATCTGCTGACCATGCAAATGGACATGTTTTAATTTATTTTTGGACAATGGTAGAAATACACGCCACTAATATTATGTAGTTTTAGTTTTTTGCCAAACACACAAAATATAGGTTCGGTCAAACACACGGGTGTCCCTGTCGTTTTACAAAGCTCAACGGGAAATTGGAGCAGTGTCCACCAAGTTCCCAAATTGAGAAAAACAAAGCACTTTCCCAAATAATGTCGAGTTGCACGAAAGTGCTAAGAAGCAGACTATAAACAATGAACATTAATTAGCGAATTATAGACGAGAACACCAAACAAACAGTGGTCGTAAACGAGTCCGTGTTGGCTGTGGACACTGCGCACAGAGTCATCGTCAAAGTATAGGGGTCTTCCATCCGTGCGTTTATAACCAGACGGGAGTCCCAACTGGGGGCCCCACAAAATCCGTCGCTTACAATCACCACTTCTTCCATCCCACGAGTCGTTTCACATCACGTCCATAACGAGTGAGATGTCAGCTCTGGGGGATTATATTTCAAAGGTGTGCCTGGTCGTCGTATTTAATATTCTGCTCTGACTGTCATCCATCTCTCCCTCACTCATTCTAACACACGCAAGCACATGACCCAGTCCCACCTTCCTCTCTCTCTCTCTGTCACTCATATTCCTTCACTTGATCCTGCGAGCTTATGTCGCCATCTACTTTCAACACATTTCCACCTCGTCGCGTTTTTCTGTGGCTGTTTTAGGCCTTTACGCACGCTTCAAAGGATTGATGTGTATCATATCCACAATTTCACACTAGTTCTGCCGTACGCCCGGAGCGATTCAATCATTTTGTCAGGCATGTAGACGCGCTCTTGACGCGATGGCGAATACAGTGTAACGTTACGCAGCGGGAACAAAGGGCCACATTAATATTTGTATTTAACTTTAGGCAAGTCGTGAAAAGTTATGCCAACACACCTGTTCTTCTGTGCAGCAGGCGAGTGGCTTCGAGGGCCGGGGGAAAAGGTTCAGCTAGGAATATTTGCACAGACGAGCCGTTCCGTGCACGTGTGCGCACACTGCAATAGGCTCCTACTACACTACACAACATACACACGTACGCAAACACACACACACGCACACACACACACACACACACACACACACACACACCACACACACACACACACACACACACACACACACACACACACACACACACACACACACACACACACACAGGCATGAGCACGCACAACAACACAAGCCAACGCACGCACGAAGAGACAGACAAGCACACATACACACGCAAAAGCACACACGCACACACAAACATACGTAGGCCTATATACGCACGCACAAATGCACGCACATCAAGCACGTGCAAACAAACACACATATGCGCGCACACGCGCACATACACACTAATACACGCGCACATACACACTAATACACACACACACACACACACACACACACACACACACACACACACAAACACAGGCTCATACATGGGCACACAAACAAGGACAGCCAGTATCTTCAGGCCACTGTCTGAAGGAAGGCATGATTAATGACTGGCGGCCCGCATGCATCCATCTGGGACCGGAGAAGCCCTTGCTTGCACTCAGCGGGGGAATCGGTCACACCGATCCACACTACTCCGACTCCTTCGCCCCAGCGTCAGCAACAACCCGATCCGAATAAAAATTGTATCAGAGTGACACTTGATAACACGCTGACTGACTGAGTACTATCCGGGCGCGGGTCTGTGGTCTCAGCCCAAAATATATTGGCGCGCGTTTCAATGACTCACATGGGCCGGGTCCTTCAGTCTTTCAAATTGAATGCGGGAAAGGCAATTAAGCAGCCATATTCATGATTAAGTATAGACCTCTGAACGTGATGTGAGGCGGGATGCTGGGGAAACGGCTAATGAGGCCAGTGAATGAAGTGGGGGAAAGAGATGGAAACTTTTCAAAAGCCCAGTCCGACGTTTGATATGCACGATGAGTGAAGAGGAGCAACAGCGCTGGAGTTTTCCTCATTAGAGCATGCTTGTTGTGGAATGTTCTGGGGGATTGTGTTTGAAATATGAATAGCAATAAAGCAGAGAGGACTGTTGTTCGACCGACACCGATCAGTGCTGATATAATAGGTCAATGTCCACGATGGCATCGGCTTACGGAATCCTGCCGTACGCCCGAAGAACGGAATCCTTACTTAATCGTTGGTCTCAATGAAAACAATTTTGTCATATGTAGCCTATATTAAAAAAATAAAAGTCGGAATTCTTCTAATGGAAGTTATAAAAATCACACACACATAAATTATGATTTGCATGTTTCCAGAAGACGGTCCCGGCAAGCGATTGTTTGCGTGTTGTGAGAGATAACGCTTGGCTGTCACTTTCCCTCGCCTCACCCATTCCGGACTGCAACAACTCAGACAGTACATCCCAAACAGATTGGATAACAACCGCACGGGTGGCCCTGTTTACCTATCGCATAACTAATATCCAGAATCACAGGCGAATCGGGGCTGCAATTATGCAAGATCTACGCCACTAGTAGAAGTGTCCCCAGCCTGTACACACAGCTCCCCTCAGCCAGCCTGGTCCAGCGAGGATACCTGCACAGCCCAATCGGAAAACAAGAAGCCCGATCGATTCCAGCTCTTGCACGTTACACCAGACAAGCGAACTCGTCTGCAATCTTCGGGCTCTGATTCTGATCGGCCGGGAATACCGATCAGAAGACCTGTCACTCCGACGCACTCGGACAACCCGGGGAAGGGGGGGGGGCGTCAAAAAACAAGGCGAGACGGCGTGCACAACTTACGGGTTGTTGGCAAAGCTCCGTGAATGCTGTTTACATGGCAGACAATCCATAAGACGGCGGATAATAAGGTGAATCCCACTGCAGGACGTCTCTGCCCCCCGTGCGTCTTCATCGTCCGATGCGTGCGCGGTAGGACCCGGAGCCAGCCTGATGGGAAATGAAACTGCGGGGACGGGGCTGTAGCGCTGTCCGTCAGACACAGCTTAGCAGCGCCGCTCTTTAGTTGAGGACTGGCGGAGAGGAGCCTCTGCATGGACCTTTCTTACTCTCTCTCTCTCTCCTCTCTATATGTCGCTCGTTCTGCGCGCGCTCTCTCTCTCTCTCCCTCACTCTCTCTGACGTTGCCTCTCTCTCTCTCCCCCCCCCTCTCTCCCCCTCTCTCTCTCTCTCCCTCACTCTCTCTGACGTTGCCTCTCTCTCTCTCTCCCCCTCCCTCTCTCTCTCTCGCTCTCTCTCTCTCTCAAATAAAGAGATGATGTAAGAATCGTACCACCAGCGAACCGCCCCGGTCATAACGCGAGCAGCGACGTATACTTGTGTTGTTATACTCCCCAAAAAACGTGTCTCTCCAAATATACAGACTGCCTTACAAGCAGAAGGGGAGGGTGGCAACGGGAGAAATTAATATATTTTATGGCAAAAGAAGGCAGAGCTTCGGTGGTAACACTCCGCTGGACTTGAATCTTTTTGGCACACTCTTGCCGCCTGCGTTTCCAGCGGACGGAGAGCTCCCCCAGTAGCGCTGCCTTGACTGCTGCTGCTGCGGGATCTCTTTCTCTCCACCTCGCACAGTCAGCCTGATCCCCCCACCACCTGGTCCCCCCACCCCGAGCACACGCGGGTGTTTGTAGGTGGTACGTTCCTCCGTTCCTCGACGTTCCTGCTAAAGAGCACACGGGACATGGGGATATATCCCCCCTGGAGGGGAGGGAGACTGTGCCACAATCTGACACACTGTCAGGAAAAATGCTCTCTCTCTCTCTCTCTCTCTCTCTCTCTCTCTCCCTCTCTCTCTCCCTCTCTCTCTCTCCCTCTCTCCCTCTCTCTCTCCCTCTCTCTCTCCCTCTCTCTCACCAATGCAAAGCGTTGACATTTAGATACAAGAATAATAACTTTATTCAAACTGCTGTAGTGCCATCCCGAAAACCATATGCCTACACTGAGAACCTGTCAAAAAACGAAATCAAAACCCATTGCAATCATGTAGAGCACATTAACACACTACTCATACACAGTAATTATCATGCCACAAAGAGAAACAATGAAACAGTTGTCAGCTTTGAACAAATGCCAAGTCTTTTCAACCACTGAACCGTTGCAAACTACGGCAAACGCTTTGAAATAGCTCATTGTGTGCTCTCTCGTGGTTCTTATTCATTCATTGTTCCTTCACGAAACACACCCACATGCTGAAGAGTGTAATTGTGGAGCATAGGGCCGCTATATGTAGGCCAATTAAACAGAGGAACACATGTTGGTACTTCCTGTTTCCTGTTTGGGTCCTGGGCAAATGAACAGAAATGAACCTAAGCGTCTGCTTCGACTGTCCCTGAGCAGGGACAGAGAAAATGGTCGCGGACGAGGAGGTGCCGCTTGCCCGGGCGTTCCGGATGATCGAAGCCCCCCCCCCCCAGGAGAGCTGGATCCAATCACAGGAGAAACAAACCCTGACCAGGCTGGACCTGGCGTCCCACAATGATGGGGAGAGGAGGGAGAGGGCGGGGTTGCACACCTTGCTCTCTCCCCGGGACCAGGGAGCGGTGGGGGGGCCCGGACTTGGGTATGGACACTTCCCCAGAGGACATTCCCATCATGGGACTCACAGCCGGGGCCCATCGCCGGTTTCAGAGGTGGAAGATGGAAGAAGGCCTTTCGCCTACACCCTTCACAGGCCCTGGCCATAGCGATGGCGTTGGTGGAGGATCACCTGACCCCGGAACAAAATGGCGTAACAAACACGTCTCACACACGCCACCCAACCCTCACCTTACACTTCCCCAGTGCTCCGACCCCAAACTGCCCATCACTTTCGGGACCCAGTCCCTGCCTTCGTAGCTATGCTCCTGCATAGTCCCTCAAACTCTGGAACAGGGATGCTGGCATCGCGGCCGGTCCAGATTTACAGCCGTACATCTTGAACTTTCCAACCCAAGGAAGGGTGCAATTGAACAGAAGGTAGTACAGTAGTACAGTATTAGGGGGTATCACTTAGGTGGTACAGGTCAGGTGTGCCTGAAGATTGAAAAGACAGGGTCTATCGCAGCCTGCCCACGACCTGAGACCAGAAAGCAGGTGAGGTTATTCCTAGGACCGGCTGCTTACTACAGGCGGTTCATTCATTCTCTGAGTTGACCAGACGCACGACCGACCTCCCCAGAGAGGGTGCTTCAGATCTGTCCAGTGGGCCGAGAGGCGTCTGATAGGGAGGAGAGAGGAGAGGCAAAACCAGTAGATGCCATCAAGTGGGCGGTCGACATCCGACGTCACTACCCACCCACTGAGGCACTAGTTCACCATTACTAAAAAGTACTACTGCTTCTAAAACATATGCTGTGGAAATAATAGACTAGTTTGCAAAGAGGCAAGGGAAGAGGACCCTTAACATGAAAAGCTTTGATTCTCGGTGCCCGGTAGAAAACTGAAACATCAATGTCATCCACTTGTCTATTTAATAATTTCATCAGGGCTCGCACCCAACCATATCTCCTGACTGCGCTTGCCCATTGGTCCATTTGTTCTGGGTTTTGTCCCCGACATATCTCTTAAAAAAGTTTTTGTTTTCAAGTGCTAAATTTCAACCTCTTATCTGATACCAGGTCATTTTGACAGGTCGTTTTGGTGCTTGGCACTGCTCGCTGATCATTTGAACACACTTAGCCCCAAGCTCAGGTCTCCTGTTTAGCTGGACCCTCTCTAATGCTTTTCCCGGTTCACTGAACACCTCAGCAAATTACACTTTCTACATAATATTTGTCTATGTATATATGTGTGTGCAAACACGTGTATGCATTTATCTATATATATATAGACGTATATGTGTGTGTGAGTGTGCACGCGCGTGTGTGTGCGTGTGATGGAGTTTTGTTGAAAATTCCAGATAACGATATCATTCCTTTTTCACCTAGTGGGGAAGACTGTGATTGGTCCAGACAGAAAAGGGTGAGCCATTTTACGAGTACAAATTGACCCTTAAAGTAATGCACTCGTAGCTTAAGCAAGTTGTAAAATGATGTGCATTGGATAAAAGGATTGTGCTCATGTAAAGAAGAGTTTTAGGGTACAAAACCATCTCTTTATCAGCAAAAGGACGAGATTTGTTGAAGTACAAGTAGGCCTATGCAATAGTTTTATGTGCGATAGTTTATAGTTTTCTATGCCATTATGTTAACATAATGGCATAGAAAAAATATATATATATCGATATATATAAAGATATATATATAAGTGCTGTCAGTTTAACGCGTTATAAACGGCGTTAACACAAACCAATTTTAACGGCGTTCATTTCTTTGTCGCGTGATTAACGCTCTTTTGGCTTGGCGAACATTGTAGTTTGTTCACCTGCTGTCTAGCAACAACTAGTCACGTTAGAAAAACAACAACACCATACCGGATCTAGCTACAACAGAAAGAAAACAAGCACGCCGCTAGAAATTGTTGGGGCAAGAAAGGATACGGAGCGGGTGAAAAACTCCTTAAAATTGTGTGTGTGTGTGTTTGTGTGTCACTCTGTTCGATCCTGCATGAGAGTTCAATGTTGTCATTATTAGCTGTAACGTCTTTCTGACCAATCACAGTTAAAGGCCAACCTGGGCTGTACCACTTTGGGAGGGGCCGCTCAGTTACTCCCCTCTAGACAAATTAGACTTGGTTGCGACGTTGACAGTTTGTGAGTGTTGCGGCTGTTGAGTGAGTGAGAGGTTGCGGGCGCACAGCTCAGGCTGCCGGACGGCGCTGCAAGGAGCTTTTATAAACGCAATATTGTTATCCCGCAGTAATCAGCCCGACAGCCCCGAAACGTTAACGGCCCACCGGGAATTCTCCCGACTCTCCCAATTACCACCACCGATCGCCACCGTGTGTGTGTGAGTGTGAGTGTGAATAGGCCTACGTACGGTAGGAATGTGAATTAAACAAATAAAAGCTTGGGCTATTGAATTTTTTTACGGTAGGCCTACCACTGTCATCCACCTACCCAATGTCAAGTGGACCGGGTTGAATTCACTGCGGGTCTATCTTCTTATATCCATCTTACCAAAAATATTTTATTACTGTCCTTCTCAACACTCTCTGATCTCATTAAAAGGCTAGCAGCATGAAATCAAAGGATATTTAGAATAGAAGATTAATCGCGAGTTAACTATGACACTAATGTGATTAATTGCGATTAAATATTTTAATCGCTTGACAGCACTAATATATATAGATATATATATATATACATTTAATACGCACAATACAATGAGCCCATTGTATTAAGACTGTTCTCTCTTTACATCCTTTACTCTACTTAGCAACTACCGTATTTTCCGGACTATACGTCGCTCCCGAGTATTAGTCGCATCAGTCAAAAAATGCTCCATGACGAGGAAAAAAACATATATACGTTGCATCGGTGTATAAGTCGCATTTATTTTTAAACATTTAAACAAGAACGTTTAGTCTGGAGAGACTGAATAAAATTGCAATAGCAATAGGTGTGTCGGTCCCACTCGTAGTTCTGAGAGTATACCGAATTCAGTGACACCGGGATTCCACCGGACGCGTATGCGCCGCGGTCCTAAACCTGAGCGCACGATCGGGAGGTGGAAGTTGCGCTTTAGATGCCTTCACAATTCCAGCGGAGGGCTCCAGTTTTCGCCGGCCAAGACATGCGCTGTGATATGTGTGACAGCTATGTTGCACAACATTGCAGCTAAGGCTGGGGTAGCTTTGGTTGAACCGGAGGACATTGAGGACGATGACGACGAGAATATAATTTATTCGGTGGTGCAGTAGGCTTGCAGCGTTCAGTTGTAGGCCTAATGAATGACGGTGCCATCTTGCGGCCGAAGATTATGTAAGCACAATTTCGGCATATAAGTCGCTTCGAAATATAAGTCGCAGGGCAAGCCAAACTACAAAAAAAACGCGACTTATAGTCCGGAAAATACGGTATCTATTATTTACTAGGGGTGGGAAAAATAATCGATTCTTCGATGCATCGCGATTCTCGCTAGAACGAATATGTCTCGATGCAGATAAATTAATAATCGGAATTTAAAAAAAAAAAAAAAATTCCTGCTGCAACATTCTGTTCGCCAGAGAGGGATAATTTTTGTCATTTTAAGATTATTGAATTTATCTTCAGTGTGTATTGGCCAATCTAATTTGTTTTGACACGATTGCGATTCAGCCTACGCATAGCATGCGCGCAAACTCACAGGCAGACACAAAAACTCCTTCTAATTCAAGAGCAGCTTTTCCTTCAATGACATAGAAAAGAAAGATTAGAAAGAAAATAAAACTGAAACCTATTTTTTGCAACTCAAGGTTGGTTTACTTAATTCGTTTTTCGGGTATGAAGTTTTGCTTGAGGTGTGTGTGAAATTCTCCCAAAATGGGATTGTTTTGTTATTTGTTGCTATATTGCTGCCAGAGTGCCAATTGCGACGAAAAAAAAATCGTTTTTACTAATCTATTGTGTAATAATGCAAGCTGCATTGATTATTGCATTGTTCATATAAAGTTATATTTGTGACAAAAGCTTTCTCTTATGAAATATTAGATAAGTTAATTCATCTGTTGATGTCTTTAATGATCATCACAAAAGTAGGAAGTGGTTAGCAAACTGAGTAGCAAACCCAGATGTATATATATATATTTTTGAAAATCACGCATGGAAATGTACATAAAAATAATTGTTGCATTGAGATGCATCGATAATCGCTTCAGAATCGAATCGTTGACCTCATAATCGGAATCGAATCGTGAGGTGCCAAGGGATTCCCACCCCTATTATTTACGTACAGTTTGGCACAGTAACAGGAAATCATTAGCGGATACAAATGACCAGTAGTTTGGACAAGGTTGTCATTCCTTGTTTAATTATTAATATAAATATGACTTGAGTGCGGTCAAGCATGTGTGTGTATTTGTGTGTGCGTGCGTGCGTGCAAGCATGCGTGTTTGTGTGAGAAAGAGAGACAGAGAGATGTTAAGACCAACAAGTTAAGAGTTTAATATGTGATATGATTTGACAATGGCAATACATTATTTAGTGGGCTATCCAAGATTGACTTTCATGTCTAGTCAAAACACAGGAAATTGGTACCTACTGGTGCACACACCAGTCGATAAAGATTTGATACTTTCTATACATTCTATATATGCTTGAAGCTGGCCTTGTCAGTGCTTTTGTAATTCAACGTAAACACTTTTCAACACATATTTGTTCACACAACTACAGAGTGCACAACGACAGAACGGAACGAAACCTGAGGAACGATATGCCAGGAACACAAAACGGTGGTGTCTGTACACTCAGTTGGATGAACAAACGTTCCCTCAGCCAAGCAGTGTGCCGTAAACAGGTAAATAGATTCAAGCAAAAAAACATACCTCAGCCTTCAGCCGCCAGCAAAACTGAGGGGAAAAGGTAGCAAAGCTTCATCAATTAATAACTAACAAGTAAACACCAACTCTCGACCAATAATTGGATCTGAGATTACACACCAATTTTCCTTAGTTGCGGTGCAGTATTTGTGCGCATGCACAGATGTGCACACCAACACACCCTCACCCAGGCATGCAAGCACAGACACACACACACCCAGGCATGCACGCAAACACAAACACACTCACACATACCCTCCCAAACACACACACATACAGGTGTGTCTCTTTTGCAGTCCCGTTATTTTGGATTCAGTAGATCTTGTTGTGTTCATGTGTTTATTATTATCTTCTCCGTTGTACTTCCTGGGACTGTTGAGGTGAGAACAATCTAGGAAACAAACGTCTCCCTCCCTCCCTCCCTCCCTCTCCCTCTGTCCCCCTCTCCCTCTCTCTCTCGTGTTTTTATAAAGAATCTATATTTCGACGGGAAGAGATTTTAGTACGGCGGCTTATTACTTTTTCTTGTTTTGATTGGTAAATTGGTCCGATGTTAACAGATTAAATATGTTATGCTTTTTATAGAAGGAGCCCAGGAAACTTTAATCAACAACCGACAATGAGAAAAGAGAAAAGGGGAACAGGTTATTCCAAGTTTGACATTAAAACATAGCATACATCCGAAAACGTGTCTATTACTCACCATGTCAGTGCATAATACACAACTTAGAAATTATGGAATTTATTGAATGGGGAATCTTTTGAATTGAAATTCGCTCACTGTGTTCCATTATCAACAACTTTGAAGTTCTCGATCATGAAAATCAGATTTCAGTTGATCTAATCATATATATCAACAATCCCTGGCTATACAGTCAGATCACACCAATGGCGATGCATAAACCTTCCCGAACCATTGGGCAAGGCACTGTGCTGGAGCACAGAGTGGATGCAAAGCAGCGGATCAAGCTCTAACTCACCGTAGCCTACCGCCATAGTGTTTATGGCCGCAATAACTTTAATGACTTTAATGACAATGTAATCATTTTTAATAACTTAAATAACTGATTGTTTTTCTGGCGCCATCAGTTCAGCTCAGTCCATCTGTACCCGCTGAGCGAGAGCATGCTGTTCCTCGCTTGAGAATAGACCCGAGAATGAACTCAACTCATTCCCTACTCAACGTGGAGTGTTTTTCGATGGAGATGCATAGATACGCAATCACAATCTCCATCAGCAAACATACAGGGCGCACGCATCACACACACTTGTACACAAACACACTTGTACTCGCATACACACGCACGTGTGCAAGCAGGCGCATACACACACACCTACACACACACACACACACACACACACACTACTAAGACCCCTCCCCCTGTTTTACAAGTATATGTATACATACATATGTATATATCAATATATAAATATGCAGACTCACGAATCTAGCATATGGTGATCTCAAGTACGTTAATACAGTATTAGGTAGATTTCTACTTTTGTCCACCCTCTTACATTTTTGTTAAGGTGTGCTCAAAAAACGATGACTATTTTGGAAACTTGAAGACTATTTTAAACTCGGGCCGCTGATTCTGAATGATATCAACGGATCTATACCTCAATGATTATTCCTCTTGTGACAATTCATTGCTTGGGTTTCCTATCTGCTGACGACCATTTGTGTAGGACGAACGCTAATAAAGTTGGTCAGGCTGAGATCCTGTATTTAAAAACAAGTGTGTGCGTGTTGTGCGTGCATGCGTGCGCGCGCGTGTGTGTGTTAACGATCTACTTTGAGCGTGTCTTATTACACGGCGAGGCGCGCTGCTGACTGGGCAGGTACGTGTGTTCCTGTTTCCTGCGCTGTGAAAGTACTGGGTGACAGAGAGAGAGAGCGAGAGAGCGAGAGCAGAAGCTAGCTACCTGCGACGTTTCACTCCCAAATGAAGCGAGGCAGGATTGACTTATGTTAATTAATGACCTTCGGTGTCAATCGCACCAGGGACGATTAGCATATTCGGAGTACAACATGACAGGGAGTGAGGGTAATCCACATTAGCGCAATTCCTTTTGCATGCTTTTTGGGGACAAAACGCAGTTTGCGCGTTGAGAAAATAGGATCTCGACTCACACAAGGTGTTGATTAGCATCTGCTTGTTCCCACAATTCTCAGCGTCGCGTAGACTACTGGCCCTACAGTTTCCACTGTGTGCCAAATGAGGCTCACTGTGAAGTGGAGGGGATTAAATAAACATATTTATTCTGATGAGGCAAAGAGGGGAGGAAATAAATTGCCTTTGTTTTAATGACCACAACTTCTTAGTGAATTTAAATAACTCCATTGCTTTTTAATGTTCTCCGGAAGGGGCTTGTTCTTGATGGCCACCTATTAATTCTACGTAGCCCAGCTTCTCTACGTGCGTGTGCGCGTTTGTTCAGATGGCTTTCAAAATATTATATCGTGACAGATTCAACAAAGTAGCTGCTGGGAAAGATATTTTTGGTTCATCCACTTATTTTTTGCAAAAACCAACAACTTATTAACTAGTAGGATAATGAAGTTTATTTATTTCAGATTAAAACACCCCACGTCACATCCACATTATTTATAGTCGAATAGAATTGTCCATAGCATCGCTTTCAATTTGCACGTTGCTGGCATAAACAACTGTATTGTAGAATAGCACAAAGCTTCCCATTAAAAAGCCTGTTGAATATTTTAGTTAGATGAAACAGAACAAGTCCAAGCACACAATAGCAGCAGTATGAATACCATCCTCTCAGTTTGATTGGGAGGCCTGGGTAGTGGAACGGTTCAGGTGAACCCTAACCCGACCCGGTGGCCATCTTGCTCCATAATGTCCAAAATATGTACTCGCTTTATATGTATGTACTTGCTTTGTCAAAATAATGAAGAAATCATGAATTCCTAAATGGTCATAGGTCAAGTTTCGGCTTGGCTTAGCTCAGGACGTAGAGCAGTTGTCTTTTAACCGAAAGGTTGCTAGTTCGATCCCCAGCTCCTCCTAGCTGAGTGTTGATGTGTCCCTGAGCAAGACACTTAACCCTAACTACTCCTGATGAGCTGGCTGTCGCCTTGCATGGTTGACTCTGCCATCGGTGTGTCAATGTGAGTATTAACCGATGTAAGTCGCTTTGGATTAAAGCGTCTGTTAAATGCCCCAATTGTAATTGGTCATAGCAAACAGTAAATGAACACATGTGATATTGATATGGGCTCTGTCGTTGAGAATTATTTACCAAAGGTTTCCGTGGTGCAATATTCACTCCGAAAATTAACAGAGACCGTATCTGTGCCTGCAATACCGGCCCATTATCTGATCCCCGACTCGCTTTTGTCCTTAATCAAAAATCCACCCCGAACGACAGGCGGCTGGAGGTTCAGCCATCGCCGTAGATGTTCAGCTCTACATTATCAGCACAATGAAAAAGTCCCAGAATTTCGCACACAACTGATAAGAAGAATAGAAGAACACCCACACAAAGGATATTGAAATATGCTGATGTTACTCTTCAGTCCGTGGATCCGAGTCCCTTGTACCGACGTCCGCCACGGTTAAAAAGGGTTCCCTTGTCTCCGGCGACGGGAACAGAGGGGGAGAGAGAGAGGGACAGAATCTAGCTCTTACAAGGTGGCGTGGTCTTTTAATAATGTCAAGGCATAATTGGTTTCTGAAATGTTTCATGGCCTTAATTAACTAAACGGGCCTAAAGGAACAAGAAATGGATAAGGGAAGGGGTGACAATTAGAAATAGTGGGAGAGAGACGGAGTGACGGAGGGTGGGAGGAGGGGGGAGCAAAGGGGAGGCAGAGGGAAGAAGAGAGAGATGAGATGAAGAGCGAAAGAGAGGGAGAAAGGACAGGGAGGAAGACAGAGAGTCACTAAGTGGGAGAGAGAAAGGAAGAACGAGAGATAGTCATTAATTGAAAGGGAGAGACGGAGACAGAGACAGAGACAGAGAGAGAGAGAGAAAGTAATGCAAAAAATAGCAATCGGGTGCTTTATTTCTCCATTTCACCAGTCTGCTATTCATTCCCTGCACTCCCCTCTCTCTCTCTCTCTCTCCCTCTTTCTCTCTCTCTCCCTTCCACCCCCTTCAACCGGCCCCTCAAAAGGTTTTCACTCTTCTAAACTCAAATTAATCTACTTCATATTCCAGGGCCGTCCCCGGCACACGCAGGGCAGAAATGTGCTGCTGACAGCAGGAAACGTTCTTCTCGTGATATTGTGCACACTCCAAAAAATGCTCTCCACATAGCTCTCTGTAAACCCCCAACACATTATTCTAATAAGAAGACAAAACACCGGGAACAAGGTGTGCTTAAGTGGCGCCATTTCTTTACTTTTTTTGTTTTTTCCATAAATTGAAAGACGCGGGCGGAATTCCTGTGAATTCAAACTGAAATGTTTTCTCTCTGGTGTGTTAAGTTTCGACTTTCGACGATGAATCTTATTAGGCTCGTTTTCGAAAGTATTTACTGTTGATTGCAGACCGTTTTGTGGTTTTAGTGAAAGGGAATTATGAATCAGACCATCGTTTCGTTGATGCACGGTAAGTAGCCATATTTGCATTGGACGAGCGTATACCTGCTAGATTGATTTTTGATCAGCGGATCAACTAAGAGGGACAACGTGAACACTGGTATGCTGCGTGCTGTCTTCAGCTCTCAGTGGAAATAGCTTCGGTTCATTGTACTTGTCCACACAGCGAGGCTAATTACATTGTGAGGTGGAATTGTATTTTATTTTAAAGCAGGTAAAAACTTATACTGAAGACATTCTGAAGCCTTACAACAACCTCAAGGCTATAATAACTAACGTACAATGGAACTATCAGGCTGGAATATGTATTTTGGTCTTTTTTAAAGTTGCAGTCTTGGCTAATGTAAAAAACCAAGGTCTTTCAGCACATTCCAGATTCTCATCTCCCAGGTGTATGCATAGAGGTCAGTGTTAAGACAAGTTAGATATGTTATATGGATTTGGCATTCTTGGACATTTATTTTACGACCTAGAAAAAAAGGGTCATATCTGAATCAGCAGTTTCTGAGCCCGAAAGAAAAGACAGAAATGAAAGTCATGAAAACTGTAACAATAATTATATAAAAAGTCTTTCGTTATAGTGATAGAATTTCTGCTTATCACCTTGTGAAGAGCTTTGGGCCACAATGCCTCAAGTTGAATGATGACAACCAGACACATTAGCAATGTTCTTTTATCTGAAATGGCGGGACGACCCCAATTCTCCGTCGTCGCCATTTGTAATTAGTACCTGCTTCATTAACAGTCTCCTACACACGTTTCTGCTGACGGATGGGTTGTTTTGAGATAACGTGGAGGAGGTCGCGGTGGTCGCCGGTGTGCCTCATTAACAAACGACAGAACACCCAGCCACTAACGAGGGGGCGTAGCCACAGCACATGTCCGGGGAGGTGTGGCCTGTGGGGCAGCGGGAATGACTAATCCAAACGGAATTAGTTGTTCCGGCGGCCATCTTGATTGAACACACTCTGGTCTCCCTCTAGTGCACAGGGTGTTCTGTGTCAGGAGGGGAAAAAAAGAAACCAAGAAATTCATTAGATTATGGTAAGGAACAGAAATGTCATACTTTAAGTGGATTTTCTTTCTGCCGACAGTGTCAGACAGATACTGGCTCCTGGAATTCATGCCCACTCATTCCCCACGGTTTTCTCATTCACTCTTTTTGTCTCTTTCTGTCTCTCTCACACACCATGTCTCTCTGGTGTTCATTCCTTCTACTGCTCAATAAAACACTGCTTTAACAGCATGTTAAAAATGGGCTTACTCTGTTTGGTACCCTTTCAGTGGACTCAGGTAACCTAGTAGGCCATGTATTATATTGCGTGTTGAATTGTCACACTTATGTCCTTTGACACGGCAAAGGAGTTTTTTGTTTTGCTCTGACAGTCCCCCGAGGGTCCCAGTCGGAGATGTTTGAGAAGATGCCCGTTTAAAATAAAAAAAGAGCCAAAAAAAAACAGCTGACCTCTAGTGGAGGATAAACCATAGAGCAATTTTCCCAAACAAACGCATTGTACACCACAATCTTGGTCCTTATAAACAACGTTCTGTTGTGGTCCCGAGGCGAGACTTTGGCACAGAATGTCCTTGTTACCGGGCGTATTTGATCATTTATAACGAAGCCCATTCTGAGCTTCAGGGGATATTTTGATTGTTTGCTGTGTGCAATTCTTTAATCAGTTATAATGCTTTTCCATACCATAATGAGCTTGTATTGCTGGGACAGACGCCCAACACAAGCCTTCTGGCTGACAAGGAAAACCAATATCCACAGTGTGGTTCCTAAGAATTCCAAACAGGTAGAAATGTTTGTGTGTCTCAATTGCGATTGTGCGTCTTAAGTAGATTGGATATATGGCGACGTATGACTGTACAAATTAAGTAAGAAGCACAAGAAACATCCTGGGCCTACATTTTACTTTCAAGGAGACAATGGCTTGAACTCTGATCAGTCTTGGATATCCCATAAGGCCGTGCAGCACCAGGGGCAATGGAAAATATCTGCCTTTTCTTTTAAATAAACATGAGTAAGGCATAGTTACATGAATGTTCCTATCTAACATGAAGTTTGTTTGACCGCTGTTTAAAATAAGACATGTTCTAGTTGTAGTCTAATAGATCCATTGAGAGTCCGTTTTTACAAGCTTGAGGTTGCCGGGTCTAGATTGCTTTTACAATAGGCAATTCCACCACTCATTGAATTATGACACCCCGTGTTCTCGTTGTTGCAATTGCTCTAAAGCAATACAGGTTTGGGGAAGTGAGGTGTGCCATATATGTATCTTAATTTTCCTATAAGACTGCATTTAGCGTCGAGAGCTTTTTTTTTAATGAACTAAAAAGTTGTTTTGTTCCTAAATCAATGATCCTCATTATTAGATAATTTAGACATAAACATATCTCTCTCTGACTCTCTCATTCACTCGCTCAGTATCTATCTTTCACTCTCTCTCTCTCACCCTCTCACTCTCTCTGTCCTTGCTCTCTCTTTCACACTACAAGGTTGACTATCCATCTAATTCCTTTCTCCAAGCCCTCCTCCAATTTTTGCAGTTTTTTCCACTGTTTCACAAAGTTCAACCGATTCCTTCATTTCTTCCCTGTGCCATTGTGATTTTGCTGCAGCGGCACTTTCTCTGTTGTGACGGCCGTTCGAAATATAAGCTGGATTTGTGGCAGCAAATCCAAGGCTTTCTTTACTGGTTATTTTGCTCTACTAATGTGTTAGCACGTGCGTGTGTATGTGTCAGTGTGCATGTGAGTGTCAGTGTGCATGATTGTGTAGGTTTGCCAGTGTGTGTGTGCGTGCGCGCGTGCGTGCGTGTGTGTGCGTGTGCGCGTGCATGTGGTTGCGTGTGTGTACGTGTGTGCATGTGGTTGCATGCGTCCGTGGATGTGTGCATGTGTGTGTGCATGTGCAGCCATGTTGTATCCTATTGAGTTATACTTCCAGACTCTGTGAAGCCTGAGGTCCTGGTACCCCTTAATCCATAATGATTGTCTGCCGGTCGGCCACCTACCCCAATATGCTCATTTGCCCTTCCGCTGAAGTCTTCTCATCAGACTTTCTTCTTCCCTCTGGGAGAAAATATCCCTCTCATCTCATCTCCCCTCCCCGTCGCTTCTCCAACTGCTAGTATAATTAAGTGCATTGAATGTAATAATGAATGTAGAAATGAAATGAGAAAGATAAAAGGTTATTGCAAATCGTGTGTCGGACAGTTCGATAAACACAAGATAGATTGCTCTGCCATTTATCATGCTAGGGCTCTGTAATAACTCAGCACTGCAATACAACAGAAATGCACAGCTATATTGCACTTTAAAATATTCGTCTCATGTGTTTGCCATTTATCAAATCCATTTTCCATAGATTCGGTCCGTTTTTCGGCCAAATCGTGTCTTAAACAAACCCCTGTTTTAATAGGGTTCATTATTCAACAAGCTGGAGAGAAGGAAAAAAAAGTAATGGCCATTCAAGTCTGCTCATTATTACATTAATATTTTCCTCCCTGCTTCCGGCCTATTTCACGGATGTCAAATATGCATACATTTGGCAGATAGGAACTTATCGAGGCTACCTTTCCCATTCATGTATTCCCCAGCCCAGGCCCCAAAAATATGAATTCACCTAACACCCTCATTATTTCAACTATGAACTCAATCTCACCTCACACTCTCTATTCCAATATCATTATTACACAACCACACTCCCTCACCCCATCACATACATACGTACACACTCACACACACACATACTTTTTCACCCATGCACCTCTGTATTATTAAAACTACAGTGGTGTAATATTTCCACCGGTGATGGTAATGTCCTGTCCAAGGTAATTCCACGATGGGAAGCCTGGATACCGGGAGCCTATTCAATTACTTTGGACGAAGTGATAGGACTATTATGGGACTATATATATATATAGCTGAAAGGCCACTTCCACAGCTTTTCATTAAATGCCAGTGGTCTGAGACCCCAAAGAGGTGAAGTTGGAGGGATGAGGGATAATTCGGCTGATATAGTTAGTGTAAGATAAGTGCTTTGATTATTCGGTGGTTCAACTAGTCACTTTAGTTTTCCTTCAAAGTCTTTAATCGTGCAAATGTGACATTTATCGAAACTTGACAGCAGTGTCCCGTACTCTAAATGTTATCTATCTATTTTAAGGAGGGGAAAGAAGGTTAATTAGGTAATTCGATATTTAATAAAAGTTTGAATAGATTGATGCATAAACCCTGATAAAGAATGAACAAATTTCGTCATCAAACAAGAGTTTGAAACGGAGAAAATCCATAAAAGAAGGTTGAAAACTAAAGTTGCAGTATTAGTTTTAATTTAGCTTACCAACCATCCACTTTAAGAGAGAGAGTGTCTCTGTTAAGTAATATTCTCTTTCCGTGATTTGTTAACATATCCAGGACTTACAGTGAGACATTTCACAATTTAAGTCTTCCCACTGTATGGGGCTTTCAAAGAGAATAAATTCCTCAGTCCAGATGAGTGATACTTGAGATTAGCAATGTGCAGCAACAGAGAAAAAAATGCCAACACACAAATGTGTTATCTTGCGTCAGATAGCTCTGTTTGTCCCAAGATGGCTCCATTGACAAATACAATTTCAGCCGTTACAGACCAGTGAGAAGCCTATCAGAAGGAAACACACATTAAAAACTCTCTCTCCCTCCCTCTCTCATACATGTATGTCTACACAAGCACAACACACGCAGCACACACAAACACATACACACACACACACACAGGTGTAAATCACTATTGCTCTCCTCCTAAATAATTTGAACCCCTTCCAAATCTTCAAAAGCCATCCTTAGGCCTGGGGGAAGAGAGAGGGATGGAAGCGTAAAATGCATGAACGCGTTCAATTAATCACTCTAGAGATGTCTGTGTTTACAAGGGAACAGACGCGCTTCACGATAGCTTAGCATGCTAGGTCCTCCTCCCTTCATTTCATGAGCTAGGTGTGAGCAAAAGGAGGAATATTAGCATAGAGATGGGATGAAAAGAAGGAGCTAGCAACAATAAAGTTCATAGAAGGATGAATTAGAGAGCATGGAAAAAATTGTCTGAAACATTTTGAAGGTTTGAAACATTCCTCTCTCGTGTCGAGATCTCGGGGAGAAATTGAGAGCCGGTTGCTAAAAGCAAGCTAAGTGAGCTAAGCAGAACCCATTTGTATTGGTTGCCAGCAGCAGATTGCGGCAACAGGCTTAAGATTCTGGCCTATAACTCATTCATGACACGCAACCGGGAAATATATGACAGCTTGAAAAAATTATATGTCTGCTAATGCTCTTCTGTTTAGGATTAGCAAACCAATTCTGTGTCTGATGGACAACACGATGGAGGCTGGGTTCTGGCGGAAGGATGAATAGATGGTTTGATGGATGGATGGAGGGAAGTTAATGTGTCTATGTATTGCGTGCCGGCGACAGAAGGAAAAGGAAACGAAGTTGTACGCTCCACATTAAAAAGCCTGTGCTCCACTCTGGGTTTTAACAGTGGGAAAGTCTCCCCACTCCGTGGATTGCCCTTGGGGCAGATCGGTCTACCTGTGGCGTTGCTCCAAATTAACTTCTCTGGAGGGTTTTCACATATAATTGGATGATTCCTGCAGGATTCACCAGATCCATATACGTCTAATAAAGTCAGCGTGGCCCCGACGTACCCAAATGAATTCTATCAAGCTCCCCGCAGAGTAATACGGGGAGCCTAGTACATTTTCACTCTCACACAGACACACAGACACACACACACACACGTAAGCGTGCGTGTGTGTATATGTGTGAGTGCGTGCGTGAGTGAGTGAGTGAATAGGCGTGTGCTTACGTTTCTTTGTGTTTTGTTGTTATTTTTAATAATGGCTGACAGCCTGTTCTTCCCCTCCAATCTCCCTCCAACTGGAGACATCTGTTCTTCAGTGGATCTTCACAGCCAGACAGCACCAACCGTCGCGCGCGCACGCACACACACACACACACAGAAGTTTGACTCCATTCCCACATAAACCCTCAAGCTCCAAGTATAAAGAAAAAAGATCTGGTAGGAACTCTAGACATGTCACATCAATGATGAACAACAGAGAGTCCAATGTGGGTAGAGAGATTCACACTCGCAACCTGCTTATCTTTGAGTGTTTCCGCACAATATGTGCTGAACGCCCAAACCTCATTCTTTAATTTCTTTTTTTCATTTATCATAATTAAAACAGACCTCATGCTGTGTTATAACAGGATGAATCAGCAGTACAAACCGCTTATTTTTCCAATCACTTCAATTTGTAATCAACTTAATCCCTGAATCGGATTAAGTAGATTTTTCGGTTGTTTCAACCGCTGGATGAATCACAGAGAGCACGGGCTGTGTCGCCGTGGCTGTTGGACGCATGTAAGTGCCTTGCTCAAGGTATGGTGCATAGGGAATGATTCAAGGCCCACCAATGGCCCGAGGGTTTTGTATAATGAATCTGAAACAAATTCACCACGGCAAATTTGTCCTTGAAAAACACATTGCTGTGGGAGCATTTTGAATTGATTTATTTAAACTTTACAGTAAGGACAAAAGCACACACATGTCACAAATTGAAAAACCATAAGATCATTTTTCTGGAAAGTTTATAAGAAGGGCGTGACTTTGCGCAATGTCTACATTTATTTTACGGCTTTAACATAAATGTGGCGCATTTTGAAAAGAAACAGTTAATCCCCAACGAATCTGTATCAAGTTTCATCTCAGTTTCAATTTCATGTCTCTTGCATTAATTCATTGCACTTCCTCCAAATGTCGATGCGGTCCCCTAAGAAACACACATCTGCTGGGTGGAAGGAGAAGTGGTTGCAGATCGCTCCTCTCCTCTGGCCCCTGAAGGCACAGAGGACTGATGCTGGTACCTTGGTGCTTTCAGGAGCGATTATCGCCTTATCAGGAGGTATGTCGGGTCAGCACAAAGCCTCGTAGGGAGGAAGACGGGACTGTTCTACAACTGCAGTGCAACATGTTTATCCGGCTATACCACACGCAGACACACACACACACACACACACACAGACATACAGACAAACACAAAAACATGCAGAGAGGGAGAGTATTCTTTCACAGAGCCAATGCCTGTAAATATGATTGATTTTATCTATCTAGCTATCCCTCAATTAAGTGAACATTAGGTTAGCATTGAGTTGGCATAATAGAACACTATAAGCGTTATTTGCTTATTGTAGATAATTAAACGCATGACTGTTAGTTTAATTGGTGGACCTAAGTCAGTTAGTGCCAGCTGCATTGAGCAGATGTTGTCTACTGGCAAGTGTCCAGTCTTTGAATGTCAGTTAAGATTGCGTCTCATAAATGTTGACTAGGATACAATAGAGTCAAACCGAATGCAGAACCACCTTTTTGGCCAGTTTAACTCAATGTGTGTGTGTGTGTGTCCATTGTCTTGTATGCCCCAGGCATTTCAATTATCATGTTGGCCATCTGTCCTCTGAGGTCTATGTGGACATTTGTTATGCACGTGTGTGTGTGTGTGTGTGTGTGTGTGTTTGTGTCTGTGTGATTCTGTGTGTTTGTGTTTGTGTGTCTGTGTGTGTGTGTGTGTGTCTGTCTGTGTATTTGTATGCGAGTGTGTGCGTGTGTTTGTCTGTCTTTGTGTGAGTGAGTGAGTGAGTGAGTGAGTGAGTGAGTGAGTGAGTGAGTGAGTGAGTGAGTGAGTGAGTGAGTGAGTGAGTGAGTGAGTGAGTGAGTGAGTGAGTGAGTGAGTGAGTGAGTGAGTGAGTGAGCGAGCGAGCGTATGTCTTTCTGTGTGTGATTGTGTGTACAATAAACTATTGTAATGAGTTGGATATGTTGACGGTGATCAGTCTGGACAATGAGATAAATGAAAAGAGCCTGACAATGTATACGCTTTTTTTGACCCTCCCATGGAGAATGTGTCTGTTTGTAATAACACAAAACACCAACCTGTCCACCCACCCACGGACACAGTTCATTAGCAAGTAACTTAGCAGTTTGCCATCTATTCTTAAACACACTCAAACACACACACATACTCACACACAAACAAACACGCTGGGTTGACTCCTATAATAATAACAATACATATTATTCATACTGCCCTTTAATAATTACTCAATACTTTAACACAACTTAAGGATGTACTCCACAAAGCTCCACGATTGCAGTAATTAAACATTAAACGTGCAGGCTTCTGCCACTTGTATAGCGACACCTTTCTACCGAGAGAGCACAAAAAAGCAACGGTGCCTCATAGCGCCGGTAAGTAACACATGGAGAGGTATTCTCGGATTCTGCCTCATAAAAGTTTTTTGCCGACATCTACAATTCCCCAAGAAGCGCCTTGATGATTTCTGTTCCTTCTGTAGGCCAGACATTAAAAGTGCAATGGATGGGTTGTTTAAAGGGGACATATTATACCACCAGGTATTAGTGTGATTAGCCTACAAGCCATTTCGAAAATCTGCCCCATATGACATCACTATTGGGCGTGTCCACCTAGATCTGTGCTGGATAGATCAATCTACCAGCCTACCAGGTGGACTGAAGTAAACATTGCTCATCTATCACGCACAGATCTAGGTGGACACGCCCACTAGTGATGTCATATGGGGCAGATTTTCGAAACGACTTGTAAGGCTAATCACACTCACACCTGGTGGTATAATATGTCCCCTTTAAACATTAACAGTTGCACTTGGGTTAGAAGTTTTCGCTTCCAGAAACATACGTTGCACATTTTGATCCCTCCCATGCTTTCTCTGTCTCTCCCTCTCTCTCGTTCCAACCCTCTCTCATTCACCCCTCTGTCTGTCTGTCTCTCCCCCTACACTTGTTCCTACTCTACTCTCTCCTCACCTCTTGCTCCCTCCCTCTGCCCCCTATATATCTCCCTTTCTCTATCTCACACTCTCTCTATATATCTATATATCTCTCTCTCTCCATCTCTTGGCCTGCCTTTACATTTGCACACACACTTAATTGCAACCGTCAGCACTGGCAGATAATTGAAAATGGTTCAGTCTTCCACTGCAGTCCAGCTCAGTTCTTGTAAAGACAGCTCCTATTCACCCCCCAGTGCTGCTTGTTTTCATTATTACGTTTCCATCGACATACTCTGTTGCCCTCTAACCATGACATCCTATCATCGGTAGCTCCACGCGGCAGCCCCCATCGTTGTTCTGCGTGACGGTAATCAGGGTACGTTTCTCACTCTCACCTGGCGGGAGCCAAGACACTGGTTCCGAGGTGTGAAGAAGAGAACCGTTGATGGAGATATCACACCACAAGGATATATGGTAGCAATGGACCCTACCACACACCCCACCGTGGGGGCTTTTCTGGGCTCCCGATGACCAGGACACAAGTTGACATTGTTTCAACCGGTTTATTTCAACAGAGATTATGTTTTGTTACAGTCAGAGCAGTTGGTTTCATGCTTCCATATCGGAGATATCTTCAAGTGTGTGTGTGGTGCCGGCTGGTTTAACCTGTGTGCATTCATTAATTCCTCAATGGACCACAGGGATGCAACCTCATCCAGCCCCAGAGTGTAGTCAGGAGTCGGACTCCTGCAAGGCGAGCCTGCTTGAAGCAGCCATCAACCGCACACACTTCACACGTGCATATATATTTACATGTCTATTTGTAAGTGAATTCGGTTCATCATCTCTCAATTTATTTTTGTAGGCCCACATGATCTTTTAGACGATTGGTTCATCTATGAGAGCGGCTTCGGGGAAGGTTCCATCGGAGCACAGAATATCAATGCCTTTGTTGTTATTAATGAAATGTTCTAAATGTCTCCCACTGGGTCACATCATTCTCATAAAAATCCGATTGCAATGATTCAACACAAGAGCGAAAAAGCAATTAAAAAACTGCAATACAATTCACTATTGATACCATCAACACGCATTCTTGCCATTATTTTTCCCGAGCCACGGTACAAATGTGCAGCAAATGCAAATGGTGCAATCATCACCAATCATTTAGCACCTCGCCACGGTAGACAGTTAGGGTCACATTAAGTCGCGTTCTGTCAACGAGGGATGTTAACTAAAAGTCTTTATTCACGAAAATGTGGCTATGTTCCAACGACGCCTCAAATGGCCTTTAAATGAGAGCGTGGAGCGTCGTTTATTGTTAGAACAGGGCTGGCATTTATCAACGTGAGGGAACAAACACAGAAGAGAAACAGTATGAATGCAGATAAGGCTAGTTCAGAGGTCAAATCTACAATTACTCTGGCCTTAACAAATGGAAATAATATGTTTGGATTGTTTTGGCCCAAAGTCCTAAACTTATGCAAGGGATAATGTATAGAACGCCGGTCATTATCGGGAAAATAAGCCCCGACAGGGCGAACAGGACACCGACGCGAAGCAGAGGTTTCTTGCTTCGCCCTGAAGGGGCTTATTTTCGATAATGACCGGTGAAGTACCATACATTATCCCGCTTATTACAAGGCTACTTGCCAAACTGAAAAAATAACTTCACACGGTGTGTCTTTTTAAATTTACCAGTCGTAAGTTAGGGGACTACTTGTGGAGTGATACCAAAGACGCGAATCAGAGGCAAAAAGCCCACTTTCCTTGACAGCAGTCATTATATGCTTAGAAACGGTCAATTATCGAAAAATAATTCACCACCGGAAGTCGGGAAGGCCCATGCAAGTGAATGGAGCGTTTCACAGCATTGAGAAGATAAATGAAAGTAATTCAATGTATCATAAAATCTGAGAATGAATGTAAGCATAGGAATTGTAAAAGCATAAACCACTTTAAATTGTCACTATATGAACAGGTTGTATCTTAAATGTATAATGAGACCTTCCCAGTCTGTTGGAAGGTCTATATATTCTATAATATTCGAACTAGGACGGTTTTGCCTGGAAAAAATAAGCAAGGTAAGTGTGGATAATGGCAAAAATGTCTGTTCTTTAATATATTTTTAATTTGTAAGTATATTTATGAAAATAAAATGTATTTCCTGCAAGTTAGATTTTTCTTTTAATGTGGACTAAAAACTGGTGTGCTGTGTACTATTGGAGGGACAGATTGGGATACCTAATTCAAGGATACAAGAATTCATTCAAAAACAACTTCCACTGGATGTGTTTGGGAAAACACGGCCCCTCCCTTGTTAAGTATTTGTTTGCTTTTTAGCACCCTGCATTCCAAAGATTACTGCCAACGCAGCTTTATTCATTTCTAATTAATCAAGGGTAGTGGCATAAGAAATAGGCTTACCAAACGAATTGCCAACCTGATTAAATTAATCAAAGTATTCATTTGAATTAATACTTTGTTTCAACCTGGTGAACCAGAAAAACGGCCTGATAGACCTAAAGTCAGGTCTCAAGGAACGACACATACAAGCAAAACAAGTGAAAAAGAAAAGCCAAAATTCACCAGAAATATGCGTGAAATAATGTTTTATTCAAATCCATCACTTCTACTAACAGTGACGCGATAATGTGACTGGAAAGTCACAAAGGAATAAAAAAGAAAAGTAGCACATAAATACAAATCAAAGTAGAGTCGTTCTTAGTCATATCATTAGGATGTCCTGATGGTAGTGCTGGGGGTAAAACTGTGGAAGCTCTAACAACTTTATCATGAATTAATGATGGTTCACTTGTTCTTCCTTCCTCCACCATGCCAATGTTTCTTTCCTTAATTTCCACCTTCTCATCTTCATGATCCCCCTCCTTCTCCACCTCCTGTCAGACCTTCTTTCGGACTCATTTGTGTTTTATAAGCCTGACTTTGTACTCCTGGTCTTCTCGACTCCTCTATTCTCCTCTATCTCTGTATAATCTCCATATCTTTCAGAAAAGTTTATTCTATTTCTAACTTCTCTTTATAATCTCTTCAGAGCATTGCTTGCTTCCTTTCTGCTTTCCTCCTGTCCTCCACCTCCTCCTCCTCTCCTTCTCTTTTTCTTCCTTCTTCTCCATCTTGTCCTGCTTCTCTTCCTCCGTCAGCTCCTCCTCATCCTCCTTATTCTCTTCATCGTCATCTTCCTCCTGCTCCCCACAATCGTGTTTTCTTCCTTCTTCTCATCCTCCTCCTTCTCATGTCATCTTTTTCTCTTTTTACTTTGCCCTCCCCTTTCTGTTCATACTCATCTTCATCTTGTCTCTTGGGCCTCTTCCTCTTCTTCATAATCTTTTTCAAACCATTTCTCTTCTTCCTCTTTCAAATTACTTTCTTCTCTACTTTGTCCTCCTCCAAGCCTCCTTCAAAGTTCTGCCTCCTCTCAGATTTCCTATATTTTTTTTACTTTCTCTTCTGCTGCCCCCTCCTCCCTCCCCTCTGAAGGACTCAATCCGGTACCGAAGGTAGGCGCAGGGAGCCAAGTCTGGTGTTTCTACACATCCAGGCCAATTCTTGCTGTTCCGCTTGAGTGTGTTGGTTGAGATGGTGGAGATGTCTTCTGAATAGTGCTAGCCATAGTCTGACACACTATTAGAAGAAAATGCTACTGATCACATTCAGTCAATATTTTGGACATGTCTCTTTCTCACTCTCTCGTTATCTCTCTCCTTGTCTCTCTCGCTCCACATCCTTAATTTCTTTATAATTCAAAAAGAGAAAGGGCTTAATGGGTACCGGAAATAAGCACTGTACATTGTGAAAGTAGATAAAAAAAAAATGTAAAACAAGTGCCAATAATTTTTTTTTAATAAAAAGTAAGATACAACAAATGGCATAAAAATCTAAACTCTCTTCCTCATTCTCTCGCCCCCACACTTTCAGTACCACAGTCTGAATCTTAAACATGAAAACTTACAATCTGTGTCCATACTATTGTGGCAGTACAGCCACGAAGGGAGGCTGCATAATGTGTGAGGGGTTCATTCTTATACCAGGGTCTATTGTCAGCAACCCTTACGGTAAGTCTATTGACTCCATGAGGGCATCCTCGAAAACTGCATTCGCTGCATTTGCAAACAATGTCAATAAAGTTATGCCCAAAGCCACATCTCCACTGTAATACTGTAATATTTCAGTTATTTATCAACTACTATAGAAAATACCTATGAATGTCTGTAAAGAAGGGCACTTGGGGCACAATCACGACTACCAGGTTGAAATAGATGTGAGCCACTGACATGGCCAACAACCAAACAGACACACACTGGGATCGCTCCTTTTCCTCCACTGCTGTTACTGCTGCAGCCTCATGCACTGCCTTCATAAAACCTGCAAGCCCTGGCAGACACCTCCGCTCAAACGACTGGCATAACCACAGCCCTTCCTACAGTCATTCTACCGATGACTGGTCCCGGAATGCTACTTTGAATAGTTGCATCCAGAGGAACCATTGAAGCAACAATATGGTGGTGAATAAACTGGTAAAGGTGTGTTGTAGGTCTTCAACCTACATGGTCATGCACCTCAGTCCTTCAACAATGGTCTGGCTACTCTCGCCCCTCGCGGGGTTCCCAGCTGGAGCGAGACAAAATCGAGATATTTAGCTGTCCTGGCTCAAAAGTGGTGGAAGGTTCTCCCCACTGACATCAGGACAGCTGAGGCCCAACCCGTCTTTCGCCACAGACTGAAATCTTGTCTAGTCAGACTGGCCAAAGATCTTGGCATATGCAATATATATATTTTTAATAATACTATATTTCCTGTTTCTACATCGTAGCACTTTCTGCAATGCTGTAAAACACAAACCACCAAAGCAAAAAGACAAGCACTCATCGATTATCTATTCAATATGTGGTGTCAAAGGTCAACTATGGAATCGCTTCAACATGTCGATTTTAAAATCTATGATTGCATCACAAACGATGGCCTTTTTGCCCAAGGCGTGAACAAGACATTTAAGTAGAAGCCTAGAAGTACAGAATACCTGCCTGTTCTCCATCCAAAGACATTGTATTTATCAGATTCAGTAAAACTAAACCAACAACACTCATGTGATGTATGGGATGTACGGGCAAGTAAGGGCTGTTATCTATCTGCTCTCCAGGCAGCGCATTTGACTTAATAAATAACTTGAACTTGAACAAGCAGAGAGACACAAATGTTCTAACCTGCATGTTTTCCTTATTGGAAAAAAATGCCATTGCTCACATTTGGTCTAGGCTAACAACACACAATTCGTTTATCTCGATAAAAAAGTGTTTGTGTGTGTTTTTTACTCTATTGTGAGACTTAATTCCTCCCAACAGGTACCTACCCAGGTTGGAAACTATTAGCTTATTAAGCCTGCACCCAGGGCCTTGAACTACCAACAGTAAACGAACAAAACTTTAATGGCTTTATCAAGTGTGGTTTGTTTTGTTTTCTTCCCGACTCTTCTTTTTGTCCTCTCCAGAAATATGTGCTTTGTACTGTAAGGTTCTCCGATACATCCAATTCAAGTTTGGCAACAAACATCCCAAAGTTGAAGCTTAACGCATTTAATTAGGCTACTTCACACTGTCTGCGGAGATGTTTCAAGAGAGCTATATTAAGTTGTTCAAAGTTTGAAAGTAGGATCTCAACTGCTTTAATTCAGAAGTCTTATTAATCTTAATAAAGTTATTAATTCGCCAATTTCAATGTGGCTTTAGCCGCTATTTTGCATGATATGTATCCATTAAATAAAACAAACCGCATGCCACTTTCTCCCTTGTATTTTCTCTTTGTGAAGCATAATTAGTTCAGCAAAAATATTAATCCAAACATAAATGATCACAGAAAAGTGTAATTGAAGGATTAACAATTCCTGTCCTTGCTAGAAAAAGTTGCTTTGATGCTTTCCGTGCCTGCACATGAACACACAGTTGAACGCCCACAGACTGTGGCACAAACACACGCGCAAAAACGGTGAAAATGATGTGTGTGCCTGCATGTGTGTTTGTGTGTGCGTGCGGGTGTCTGTGTGCGTGCATGCGTACCTTTGCGGCCGTGTTTCTGTTTATTTGTGTGCATGTGTCCTTATAGTAACTTCCAGGCCAGAGTGGAGTTCAGTGTGCTTCTCTCTGGGCGAGAGTCCTGCGACTCTTCAGTAAGTAATTGAAGGAGGGAAAGCAAACTCATGACTTTAGCCCACAGCCCGACACCCCCCTTTCCCCAGGGGGCCAGGGGGGTTCGATGGGGATCAGGAAAAACCTGCCCCCCCCCCCCCAAGTGTGTGGGTTTCCATTCCGGCCAATCACTGCTCCTGCTGAGTTCACTGATTAGCAAGGCTTCAGGCAGGGCGAGGTGGACCTTTCTCTCAAAGTTAGCTCCCCTATCAATAAATATATATATATATGGATACTATGCTGCAATTAAAATCAAATTAAAAACAGCCGACTCCAGAGATAAGAAGCAAAAAAGGCCATTTATGTGAAAGCATTTGTGTTTGTAGATATGTATTTTGAAATGATTATGGGAAGGCAGAGTGGAATGATGGGAGGTACCATGGGAACCCAGGTTTAGGGCAAAGAAGAAGAAAATAAGAGTGATTTAATTAACGTGAAAAAATGCAAATGAAAGAACCACTCCATTAGGCTTGATCGGTGACAAACAGTGCCCCGAGGGTTCTAGATTTGGTGATAAAGATCTCAGGATGTCTACATGTTTGTTCAATTCCCCACCGAAGAATAATGTAAATTATTCACAAAGCAAATCACTGTTTGTCTTTGAGAACAGCCACAGCCAAACGCTGATCTGACCTCAGGGGTTTGAACAAATACAACAAAATAAAAGCATTGAAAAACCTTTCACCTAACATCGCGTCAACATATCTGTTTAATAAACCGGTTCCTTTTCATTTGGGTGTCTTCATTGCTATAAATCTCCTAGCAACTACATAATTTCCTTTTTGGGCTTATCTCGGCCCAAGATCACTCTGTAATTGCCCTTAACTGTGTGCAAGTTCTCTGTGCAAATTGCCTTGTTCTCAACAAAGAGCTGAATAATTATGGGTCAATTTATAGTTTTAATAATGCCACTTAATTGGCTCCGCCCAGGGTTTAAACCTTTCATCAGCCGATCCAATACGACTAAGGACATTCTGTACCTCCTTTTTTCTCTCCTAATGGAATACTGAACCTGCTCGATCGCACACTTTGGCTCTCATGAGGCTGTGGTGTGAATGCAATTGTTCTTTGATTACATATATTCCTGAATAATGCTGTCTGGGACGAATGGGTGTTGCTCAACAACCATTGCATTGTGGTGTGAAGCTGAGTGATATGTGAAGGGCAGATGAATCAGAACTCACTTTATCGCCAACTAAGTGGAACGCGTACAATGACTTTTCCATGGTATTTGGTGCAAAGATTAACAACAAACATAGCAGGATTGAGTAAGAAAGTAAGCCACAATAAACGCAAGCCAGGAACACGTATTAAATAAATAGAAACATCAACAATAAGAAAGAATACTTCCAAAATATATGGATTATATAAAGAATAAATGTAGAGTATGTCTGTGTTTAAAATGCAAGAATGAATTCAAGTTCACAGGAGTGACTGTATACCTGTAAAAGTACAAATATCTCTTCTTTTCTTCTCTTTACTCCAGGCCTCCTGATCCTTCATTTCTAAAACGATACAACACCATATGAAAGACAGGGGAAGCAATGAAGGTTCCCTTAGGGTGGGTCTCTAGCACAGCAGTATCGAAGGAAACACTAACGTTGAGATAGGGGGAGCCAATGATAGGGTTGCAATGATAAATTGCCCACCAATCAGGATCCATTGATGGTGCTCCTAGCGTATTTGCTCATCAGTCTCAATTTGGTCAATAATAAAAAATAAAATTCCAAGACATTGCAAGATATCCGTAAACAATGAGGATATATTATTATGTTTTGGGCTGGCTTTCGTTGGTTAGAAAAACATTATTTTTAAATATCCAAAAATGTGATCTTCCTTGAATCATTTGAGAAAAGAACACAAGATAGGACATTAAAAAAAGTGTCCACATATTTGTTCCACGGAGATTAGAATATAAATCCTAGATGCTTCTGTGATACAGTTTCTCTACACAAATACAAGACCCAACCGGCTACAGTGACAGATAAAATTCCTCATTAAGTATGAATCACAGAATGAAAGTGCTTAACAGGCCTTGGAGTTCATTACTATGTATAAATCTAGACACACACACACAGACACACCTAGGCGTGCACACACACAGAGACACACATGCACTCACACACAAGCACCTATGCACACGCACAGACAAAAACACAGACACAGGCACACAAACACATACACACACACACACACACACAAGCACACACACACACACAAGCGCACACACAAAAGCACACCCACGCAAACACACAGACTAAAGCAGACAAGCAGGCACACACGTGCAGTCTTGGTTTCTACATCCAGGTGCTCAGGTATAACTCCCGTAGGCTCATGACATTTAGTTCATGAAAACAAAACCTGTGAAGGACTAGAACAGATGCAGGATCCAGATTTCCTACACCTACAGCACCTTGTATGTTCACATTTGTGAATGCGCGTGTGTGTGTGCGTGCGTGGGTTCGTGCGTCTTCTCCTGTGTGAGCATGTGTGATTTGGCAAAGTTTGCGCTACTGTGTTTTTGTACATTTGTGTGTGAATATGCATGCGTTTTTTGTGCATAAGTGTGTGGCCGCTTATGAATTATAGAAAGCGGAAGAGAATATGTATTGAGGTGGAATGGATCGCTGAGGCGAGACATTAGTATTTTTGCCCTACTTTCCCTCCAGCTTGTTAAAAGCGATCGTCTGGACAATCTGTCACCCAGCTTGTAACAGCTCCCCCAGACCCGGCCGGGCAGCCCCAACACACGCACGCACACACACATACACACACAAGAGAGACAACCTAAAACACAGGACACACAACCTCACAAACACATATCGACACACACACACACAACGCAACCAAACACAAAGGACATACAGCCTCACAGACAACCATACAACCTGACACACACAAAGACACACACACACACAAACGTATACGAAGGACACATAGCCATCTCAAACACACACACAAACACAGACACACACACACACACAGGACATACATACAGACAAGCAGGACACAGCCTCACAGACATGTCAGACAACCTTACACACATAAACACACACACACAAACAGGACACACACGACATACATTCTCACACACAGGACACGTAAGCAACAAATAAACCAAGGAACACACAGAAGAAGCACAGACTAAAAATAAAGCCACAGAGACGCACACAAACACCCACACACATTCAAGAACACCCATGTATGCAGACATGTGTGCAACCAATCCAGGAAAACATGAACACGTTTACACATCAAACACATTGGCCATGTGTGAGTACACTAAATGAACATGCTGAAACAAACACCTGAGCTTGATGTTTACCGACAAACAAGGACACCATACACAGTTAGGAAGTACTCAACGCAGAAGAGAACTCAAACACACACACACACACACACACACACACACACACTGCCCGAGGCTGGAACTGGCAAGAAGAGCTGGCTGTCCAGCAAGAGATGAATGTCTTCCCTGACCCTAGTCTCTCAACCCTGCCGTTCACTTAACAAATGAGGCACAGGAGTAGTAGACCCATCACACCCCTGCAAGATGAGGAGCTAAGACCCACACACACACGCACACGCACACGCAAGATAGCAACACCTGTCTTATAGATACAGCCGTGTGGTGCGAGAGTGTGTATTTTTAGATCCTTTATTGCACATGAATCAACTGAATTCAAACACTCACACAAGCACACACAAGCACACAGGTGTTAAGCAGGTGCAATGCTCGACCGTATTCACGCATCTGCGTGTTATTATAAAAACGTAGTGTTATCCAGTGGGCTGGTGTTATTAGTGACCTTTTTTGCGTGTCGGCAGTTCTTTCTGTAGCAATAGGCATTTAATTTGCTCTATTCCCGGCATAATATGTAAATTCATGTAAATAATGGAATGTCAGCTAATGTCAGGGCCAGTAGATTTTCAGTATTTCAAACATTTATGGAGAAAAAGTCCATCGGGAAAAGTCAATTCTGAAAATAAATAATAACGTTTAATAAAACTGAATCTATCGACCAAATCAAATTTATATGATTTCTTTCGAAGGGTTTTTTGCTTTCAGTGTAAAAAAACCTCCAGTCTTTCCTGGAAAAAGTTAAGATGATGTCTTCCTCGCACCGACGTGCTTCCAACATCTTCACCTTGGTAGCTTTCAAGGACATCTACGAGTGTGAAAAATATAAGCCCCTCACACCTTTTAGCCATCACCTCAACCGAGGTGATGTACAAACTGCACACCTGCCTGTCCATGATTTCGCATGACACAATCTCTTGTCTTACTTTTGTTACCGGGAAACCATATAAAGTTATCGACAAACTGTAAGAAGCAACTGATAAACCGTGAGAATATATTGAGAGACAGTTGGAAGTCACCCAGAAACTCTGCATTGTGCGTCTGGTTAAAAAGTAGAACAATGTGTTAAAAAGGAGGTGATAGGTTATAATCTCTGACATGTATGACATGTGCTGTGATATCCATCCCCATAATGGTTTGCGGTTTGCATGGTGGATACCGGGTTGCCTTGTTTCATTTTTTAAACCACTTTGTCACGACGACCAGTGCTGGCAGGGCAGCAGGAACCAAAAGGGATAGGAACCAAATGCGGACAAGAACTATCGAAATGTAGCAAAATAGGCTGTTAATAAAGAAAACTGAAAGCATCCCAGTTCCTCAAACTGGCTTGGAAAAGATTTCTAACAGGACATCTTGGCCCATCTTGAGGCAACAATGACAAAGGGACAAATATAACGAACCAAACAGGGAACAAAGAAGGTTACCGTGTGTGTATGGTGAGAAACTTATCAGGGAATGAGGTGCGGATGGGAAGATTGACAAGGTCGCTCAGGTGAGGGGAAAGAAGATATTGCAGATGGGCGGGCGAGGCCTGTGAAGGTTAGGGATCGGTCTGAAGGACATCTGGTGGACAGTTGGAGAAATACTTAAACACAGTCAGACTATGGCACACTTAATATGATGTGACTAAAAGGAGAGCTTTTCAGACTAAACGGATATTGAGGTTATTCTTTTCTTCACAGGCTAAAAGACCTGTAAAGAAATGTTGAGCGGATTGTTTGGAGCGAAGGTGGAAGAGACGGGGGGGGGGGAAACGCAAGCAGGGAAGTTCTCCCAACAAAACTAGAGTTCTCCTGAAGCCTACTGATGAAAGACTAATAAAGATAAACGCTTCTTACGCCTCTTTCATTTTTTATCGGGATTGGCCTTCAGGTTGTGGTGCCGAGAAGAGTACAACCATGACCCACGAGCACGTGCTTGTACCTTCACATTATGCCCAGGCATGGACGAATATAGACATATGCACACAACCACACACACACACACACACACACACACAACGACATACACACACTCATGCACTTACCCATTTTACCTACCACATCTTCTAATGAGCAAAGTCAATCGAGAGTGAGAAAGTGAGGGGAGAACGAGAGATGGGAAAGTGAGAGAATTGGTGAGCGAGAAATGGAAATTATGGAAAGAGTTAGGGATAAAAACACCATCATTCACGCTATAGTATCCATAACATCTATATAGATATATATATATATGCAAATACAAACACACGCACACACACACAAACACACAAATAATTCATAGCCATTTATTATTTCATGGGAAAGAATGGGATAATGCGTAGGAAACCTGGTGTTTGAGAGAACGTGGGCTCCATAGATCAAGTCTGGCTGGCCATATGCTGCAAAATACGTGAGCAGGACGTGGTTATTTTTCTTCTTTAATAACTTATCATGGGAGGAGACACAAGCGCTGGTACAGGCGGACGCGACGGAATGCATGCTGCATGAAGCCCATTACAATGAATTAACATGTTTGCCGGCCTCTCGCATGTTTATTCATGTATTCCACGTGTTTTCCTCAGGAAGATGTGGAAACGGACGAGGGCCGAAGCGCCAACCCTTGGTTGACTCAAAGAAGGGGCGGAAAAAACAACGGATAACAAATACATCATGAAAAGAACGAAACGATAAATAACATACTGACTGTGGGTTCCGGGGTCTCATGCAGAACGCCACCATCGGCTTCACGCTCAAGTGGCTGAGGTTAAAGTATTCCTTCCTTCTGTATATCACCATGACAGCCTATGCAGCCAGTCAGAAAATTCATAAACACCATGTAGGCTAGAGCCTGGCATTGGGGGCATGGAGAGAGCGAGAGCGAGAGCGAGAGAGAATAGGGAGTGTATGTTTATGCATACAGGAGTGTGTACCAGTATGTGAATGTGTTCTTTTATGCATTGTAATGTAAAAGAAGATGGTATAAAGTAGACAAACAACGGACATTAAGGGGTAAAATGGGTGTGCTGTATTTGAGGTGGGGGTATAAGGAAGAGTAATTATCTCACATCTTACATTCTTCACTGTCCCTCAGGGCGATGGCATATTGGAACATATTTTACAGTAATTGTGCACAGTCTGTCCTGCCTCTGTTATAAATTGGAATTCAGCCCCGGCCCGAGATGCCGGCTGGACATTTTAAAAAGTATGTGTGCTGAATCTTTATGAAAAAGGTTGCTTTAGGTTTCGGTTACTTGGTAACTAAACCTCTGTCTTTACCCGTCGCGCCCTGCAGGGAGGTCACATGAAGTCCTCTCTGGGTTACCGGGTTACCTAGGTAACCAGGCATCAGATCATCTGTCTTTCGATACGGTCTTGGAACTTGTAATGGGTCATGAAGTGTCTTTTATTGTTAAGCTTTTATTAAACTCTTGATGAGAGCCCATTCCTTACCTCATGTCCACAGAGAGCTGCAATAAACCATTTCTGCAAAAGTTTACTGTTTTAATCTCTCTCCCTCTCCCTCTCTCTCTCTCTGAAAATTACATGTAAGATGGAGTTCATGCAATTACAACATTGCATGAACTGGCACATCCAGTCAAAGCAGGATCACTCCACAGAGGGAGAGAGGGTTGCCTCCTCTCCTCATCCCTCTTCATCACTGCTCCGGTTATAGATGACTCCAACCTAATGTCTTCATGAGATGCAGTGAGAGGAACGATCACCATGTAAAATGAGCGGTCCACACCGCGTGCCTCTCTCCCTCCATCTTTCTCTCGCTACACATATCAGCCATGCAGAGTCTCTCTCTGCATATCCGTCTTCAACACAGCAAGCCTCCGGTTATTTTAGGTACACTATAGAAGGCCAGGTAAAGAAGTGTGATATAGTGTATAGTATCTGAGAGACAGAGACAGAGACAGAGAGAGACTTCTATTTTGACAAAAATAATTATCAAATGTATTGAAGCAAACGAGAGAAAGGAAAATACACTTTTTTAATTAAATTATTGATTAATATATTAGAATATAGTATAGTCGCACATCCTATAAATTCGCACTGGGGTTCGACCTGCAGTACCAGAAATGACCACCAGTAGCCTGACAGGTTCAAAAGATCAGCATTTTTTTTCCATATTTGAAATTAGCTTGGCACCGGTGAACAGTATGATGGATATTAATAGCGATGGCATTGCCAACTAAATGAATGTATTGCAGCATTGTTTGGCCTAGTTCAGCGATAAAAGCTCAATAGCGCTGAAGCTACTGAAGTGAGAAGGACTAGGCATTGATTAAAGACACAATTTCAACACAATGAATGTCATGCAGTGGGAAAGGGAGTGAGAGGCTGTCTATGTGCGTGCGTGGTAATGTGTGTGTTTGTACACTTCTGTGTGTGTGTGTGTGTGTGGGGGGGTAATCTGTGTGTTCATGTCAAAACACACCAACAATACATGTTGCATCAAATCAAATCCCTATACCAACACATTGAATGATTGATATGAGAGAGAGAGACAGACACAGAGACAGAGACAGAGACAGAGACAGAGACAGAGAGAGAGAGACAGAGAGAGACAGAGAGAGAGAGAGAGATTCACAGACAGGGGAGTTAAGGGGAGAGAGGTCATGTGAGAGCACATACATTCGGGTTCAGCAACCATGGTTATCGGCACATGATTTACCACTTATATTAAAAAGGGAATATATTATTTCCTAAATTCAATTTGAGGAGGAAGCAACGTCAGCACATTCCTTGTCATCTCCATCTATGGACGGAGACACAGACGGATGTCGACGCCCGTTCTCATTAAACTCAACTCTGCTCTCCTCCCACGCACTCTGGTGCAAAAACACAGTGCATCTGCAAGTACTGTCTCTCACACACACACACACACGCACACACACATTCATACCTCCACATACACACGCATTCAAACACACATGCACACACACACACGCTCATTCATACAAAGACACACACACACATACACACACACACACACACACACACACACACACATAACTCCACATACACACGCATTCAAACACACACACACACACACACAGACACACACACACGTGTACGCACACACACAGACGGAGGGGAGAAACTCACTTCTGAGTTGACTGCGGCGAGGCGATTCTTAACCTAATCCTGGCTTTGACATCTGGGAAATAACTTGCCCGGCAGAAGCCGCCGTTATGTGTGCGGAGAGAAACAATCAAAGTATTCAGCCCTGACAGCACCAGAAGGTGAAGAAAGTGGAGAGATTTTATTTTTTATATTGTTGAGGCATGCCCGTTTATTACTGGTTTGGTGTCTCAGGTTTGTGCACCGGGGTCTTAGATGTTGACTGCCTGTCATGTTTTTACATACATAAATACATACATAAACAGACAAATACAGACAATATAGACACACCGGACCAGTGTTGTGTGAGGGCTGTTTCTGGATTAAACGACCAATAGAAACCTGTTCCATACGGAGCCGCCAAATATGGTCATGTAATGTCAATTAAAGGCGGCAGTGGATTGGTCCGTTTCTATCATGTGAATGATCAAGGCACTTGGTTTGAGTCTCAAGAAAGTCCAAAGTAATTCAGTCCAAGTCCAAGCATGGTCCAAATATTTTTTACGTTGGCAAGTCAAGTTGAGTCGCAGGGTTATGTCGAGTCAATTCGAGTCCTCGGTTAAGGTCATGTCTCAAGTCAGGTCAAAACCAAGAAACTATGATTTACGGTTCACCATCACTTTATTTATTAGGGCACTGTTCAAGACCGTCTCGAGGCCAATGTTAAATTCCTGTTCCAACTGAAGAAAAACATTTCAAGAGGAAATTTTGCATCCATTTTGCTTGCAGCAAAACGGGGTGCATTTTTAGCGAGATGTCTGGACATTTTTCCCTTGTTTTCTCTTCAATGAATCTGGGATACGAGAAGGAGGAAGTGCTTCCTCGATTGGGACTGAATACAAGGAGAAGAATTTATTCTTCCCTAGTTCCTATACTGATTGATTCAGGAAAAGTTCAGAAGCGTTAAAAGTACAAGCAGTTTTAAGCTGAATTTTTTTTAATATCAGGTAATAATTTAGAAAGTGTGAAGAGACACCATATTGCTTATGAGAGGAACACTTAAAACTTAGTTTAAATTACAAAATTATACATTTATGAACATAAATTATTTAGTTGTGATCAAACCAGCTGCAAACACTTAGTGAATTGTTTTGACTCCCAAATGACATCCAGAAATGTGTTAATCTGTGGATGCTTTTCAAGGACAATTTTCAGCAATTACAAAATTTGAAATAAGATCAAGAAAGAAGGATGACCCAAGTAAGGTAGCAAATGTTTTTTTTTTTAATAATGTGTGCAGAGAGAGAGAGAGAGAGAGAGCGAGAGCGAGAGACTGACACTTTGACACAGTGTTCTCCACGTTCTGTCAGGCACAAAGGAATAAACTTCCCATATCCCCAGAGAGGTTTAGTGGCTGTCTGTTGGCAGCATGACACTAGCTTGAGAGCACAACAGACGTTGGAAGTAAGCATGCATGCAGTCGTTGGGAATTCACAAATGTGTGTATTGTGTGTATATTCGTATTTTTGCAGCGGATGATATTGCTTGGATTTTACGACGGTACAGTGCAGTTGGGTGTTTACATCTGTTGGTTTTACCATCATGCCTCGACAAAAGGGATTAAACTTTGCTTCGTCAACATACACCGTTTGGTCATTGATTCATAATTCATTCAATTATAATGACACCGTGAAATCACAAATGATGCTTTCCAAAAATATATAAATTCCTTAATATTTATACCTTTACAAATAAATAACTCATGACGAGCGGCATGACTGCATCGTGCTTCGAAACATTCTGGGCCAACTTCTCTCGTCCCGCAGACTGGCTCCAAATGTGATGGCGTCCATTGAGCTGAATCCTAAACTCTTGCTTAGAGCACTCATTGAGGGGCTGAGCCAAGGAAATGGGCTCCTATATTAGGCTCATAAATATGCATAAGCTGAAGGTGTGAACTGCATGTAAATGACACGCACACACACTTTCAAACACTTTCACACACTACCACACACAATGTGGCGGGCTCAGCTCGTGTAAACTTGAAGGCCATATGTCTCCAATTGTGTATGTGTTTCATGTGTTTGTGTGTGTCATTTCAATACACTTAAGAACACATAAACTCTTGCATTAAGTGGTGTGTGTGCGTGTGCGTGTGTGTCTGTCTCTGTGTCTGTGTCTGTGTGTGCATGTATGTGTGTTTGTGTATGTGTCTATGCATTCATGTGCGCGTGTATGTGTGCTTGTATTCATTCATGCGTGTGTAATCGTCATGGGTGTGTGTCTTTGAATGTGCATACGTCATTACAATACACTTACGAGCACATAAAGCCCAATGCATTAAGCGAGGCGTGTTTCTGCATGCGGTGCGCGCCATCCAGAGTGGTGCTCCACCGCGGGTCACGAAAGCAGCCCACACATGGCCCGCGGCGTGGTTTAGTATGCACTCAGCCCAGCGCCAGAGGAGCTAGTGGCAGGTTCTGAGGCTGTAGGAGAGCAGGCCCGCAAGGGGAACTCAGACGATAACACAGATGGGTTGTAGCGCCACAGAAACTTCAGATTTTTCGTTTGTTTTTATCTGATTTCCAACCACAATGAATTGGAAATCTGGTGTTGGAACGTGTGAATCAATTACTAGCGTAAATGTGATTTGAGATTTTGCTGATTACATTGGAATGATACAACAAATTTGTATTCAAATCATCGTTCAACAATGTGTTGTATTATAAAAGGTGGAATCGTCAATAACAATCCTTTGGTAATGTTTTACAAATTGTATTTTTAAAGTTAAACAAATCGTAAGAAAGCGCTATGCGCAATGACTCAGAAGACTGGCGGCAGTCGATTTTTGCGGGACGCAACAGCGGGACGCACCAGTTTAACTTGCTGCTGGAGGCTTTCGCTAGACCTTCTTGTTTTGGTCGGCCCTTTTCCTGCTCTAGCTGTTCTGCCTCTGTTGTTATTCCCTCTCTCGCTCTCTCTTCATTGTGTTTTGCTCAAACTCTTCTTGATTTTAGTAAGGGAAAACCGAGGCAAGTCATGCCACCGTATCACAGGGACATTTGCATGTCTGTGTAGTGCGCAGTAAAAGCACAACAACACTCGTGCATGAGGCAACGCGTCCCCAAAAGTGTGCCTCGGTTGGGGTTAGTGTTAGGTCTCCCCGCCCACCCACCCCACCGAACAGTCCCCTTGTTCCATCCCCTTTCCAGCTTAATAAGTTGGAAAATAACCTTACATAGGGTATAAACGGGCCGTTCCTTATCACCTTGCCCATTCCCATTCCAGGCCGTTTCCTAATGCTTTGTAATACCCTGCCATTCCTCTCTGGAGGAAGGCCTCCGTGCTGCCTCAGCACTTTGGGGACACAATAGCAGCGCGGGTGGGGAGGGAGACGTTCAGGGGCTTAGTGTCTATGGGCGGGTGACCCCCTCATATTGTTCCCAGTACATGAGGGACTGAGAAAAATGAATGGGGGAGGCGGGGGTTGGCTGGCTTAAAGCGTAATGCATAAAATGCATTCCTGAACCACCTCCTTGAGTTCTTCCCTCCTCCAACCACTCCGCCACACACACACACACACACACACACAATTCCTCGATTCAGTCTCCTGCTCTCCCCCCCCCCTGTGTGTGTGCGTGTGTGTGTGTGTGTGTGTGTGGGGGGGTGTATGTGGATACCCTGCATGTGTGTTTCTATTTGGCGAGAAGGGGATAACCAGAGGGGAGAACCAGAGGGGAGAACCAGAGGACAGAACCAGAGGACAGAACCAGAGGACAGAACCAGGGGGGAGAACCAGAGGGGAGTACCAGACGACAGAACCAGAGGGAGGAACAGAGGGGAGAACGCTGGGGGGAGAACCGCGGGGGAGAACCGGGGGGGAGAACCAGAGGCCCTGGGTGGTTATGGGAGCAGGTAGGGCTGCAGAATGCCGTCTGCAGCACACTTAGCTTTTCTCTGGGTAATTGCTCCTGGCAGTAAATGCTAATTTGATGTCACGACTGCTTGGCTGAGCCTCAGATGGGATTTTAAAAGTACCCATCCTCTGTTTAATTTCATTCTGTTTTAACAGCCATTCGAGGGCCATTCTGAGCGTGTGCGACTGTGTGTTTTTGTGCAGACGCGTGTGCATGGGTGCATGTTGGAGGGTTTAAGAGAGAGTGTGTGTGTGTGTGTGTGTGTGTGTGTGTGTGTGTGTGTGTGTGTGTGTGTGTGTGTGTGTGTGTGTGTGTGTGTGTGTGTGTGTGTGTGTGTGTGTGTGTGTGTGTGTGTGTGTGTGGCATGCGTGTCTTTTTAACCTAAATCGTCCATTATCCCTCGGTTTACCACTCCCGTCTCTCTTCCCCCCCCCCCACGGGCCTTTGTGGTTCCCCTTGCATGCCTTATTTTTCTGCTTCGATTATTCAGAGTATGAGTCCCAAAGACAAACATCATTGGGGAGGGGGGCCCGCAATCTGTGAGGCAAAACGGGTGAATCAACACGCGCGATAGAGAAAAGCAAAAGCAGACGGGAGGAGCGTTATCCAAATGTAGATGTGGAGAGCACAATAAACGGATTACGTCGGCGTCGCAGGTAAACAATGGTTAACCGCGACGCCTGTGTTTGTTTTTGTGAAGAAAAGAGGTAAAAGGGGGAGAACAGTGTGATTGATGACAAGTACCTAAACTGTCATTAAAGGTCCCCAGGCAAGCCATTTGTATGCCTTACAAGCTTACAAGAGATAAATTGTGGTCATGGATTATGAGAATTTTTAAATTGCCTTTTTTTCTTTTTCGCCCTCACAACTCTGCATTGCGACGGAACATTGGTTTCCTCGCGAGGCCCCTGATGTGTTCAAACCAACCACAGCCTGGCCTACTCTTGCTATCTATTAGTTGTGGAAAGAATGGGAGATGTTTTGTGTATATGTTCACCTTATTGCAGTGTGTGCATGTCTGTTTGTATGCGTGTCTGCCCGTGTGTGTGTGTCCGTCTGGCCGTGAGTGTCCGTGCGTCCGTGTGTGTGTGTGTGTGCGTTCCTTATGGGGTGTCTGTGCCTGTGTGTGTGCGTGCGTGCGTGCCTGCATGCGTGCATAGTCTCACATACCTTCCCCACAACCTAAGCATACATTGTTTCCCCTTGCTCTATTGCAGCCACTTGTTCAGCCTGTCACCTCAGGGTGCACGCTTCGAGCGGCCAAATTATTCGGCATAAAATAATACAACGCCTCGCATGGCGACGTTTGTAACAGTGAGCGACTCACACATAGCTCTCTCCAGTCGCTATTCTCCCTGTTCTTAAAAGGATTAGCTTGTGACAAACAGAGACATTCCCAAGCCTCTAGCACCTGTGCCGGCACCCCATAATATTACATTAGCACTGCCGCCGCGCCGCTAAATAGAACCTCACACGGGTTCCAATTTACTTGTGCGAGTAACTTGCCGTGGTGCCCAATTAAACGCTCTCCCTCCGCCCGTTTCCGCCACGATTGTTTTTAACTACATGGTTTGGAGAAAGGGTGCTGTATTATTAGCTGGCGGTCACAGGGAGTCAACAAGGTTTAATTAGGAGGTAATACGCGCCCGGCGGAGTGGGGTGAAAGGATAGAGTGCGTCTGCTTTTTAATGGTGATTAGTTCATTATTTATTCACTACTGTTATGATTATAATAGAGAATCCTGTGAATCCTGCTCGAATGCGGCATAATTGCGTTCCGTTAAATGTTTAAATATTGAATATTTTATTCTACCGATGCATCTCTCCATCATCCATCTTTCTGTCTCTCTCTCAAATACAATTCATATCTCATATACATTTATTTTATATCTATCTATCTATCTCTATCTCCATCTCCATCTCTCTCGCAATCTGCCTATCCATCTAGCCTTCGATCTATCCATCTATTTATCTATCTTCTTTTGTGATCTGACTGTCCCTCTATCCATCTATATATCTTCATATAAATACTTTCATGGTCAATATTGCATAAAAATGCATTCCCTTCCCGTCTGCAGCTCAGTGATAAAGTCGTGACTGTACTCCATGGGAAGTAATATCTCTTGAACCCTAATCCGGCTGATCTATTTCTTATATGTTACGCCTCCCCCCCGGTGGTGTGTTTTATTATGATGGGCATTAGCCGTGGAGGGAGCCGTCCAAGGTCAGCCGACCCACCAATATAACCCCACGCCTCACAAGCCCTGCCGTATACCCTGTGACCGTTCCTCCGTCCTCGTATAGGAACATACTGTGCGCTGTTATCCAGCACACCTTGGGCAAAATAACAGCACTACAGATAGAAATGTTGACTCCCCCCCCCCCCCCCCCCCCCCCCACTCCGAGAATTCTGCTTCGCAGGACAGGTCTGTGTCCGCGCACATGTGGTTAACGTTAAAGGTGACATATTATACCACCAGGTGTGAGTGTGATTAGCCGCCCGCTTGTGATGTCAGAAGAGGCAGATTTTCAAAACGGCTTGCAACAGCTAATCACATTCACACCTGGTGGTAGACTATGTCACCTTTAAGATGTTTCAGCGCTCTGCTTTGGACCGATGTTACAATAGCCACGGGTCACTCTCATGGGTTACGGTGCCGACGGAGTCTAACAGCTTAGAGGCCCCTGCGGAGAGGAAGGAAAAAGAACTAAGAAATAGGGGAATTACAAGGCGTCAGGTGAATGACAATTTGCTGTACGGGTCTGCAAGGGGGGGAGGGGGGGGGTCATTTGTTGAGAACAAAGAAGGGCCTATATGGAGCCGCCTCGGCGGTTTAGTCAGCTCTTAATTAAGCACACTTATTCTTCTATTAGCCAGCGCAGTTGCCCCCGCTGGTGCCTTGCCCGGCGTTTTAATGAATGCTGTGTGTGGCTGGCAGGCGGCTGACGGGATAACTCTGCAGTAAGAAATGAAGCATATGCGTCGGGCTCTAACAGGTTCCGAACCTGTTCATCAATGGAAGGAAGACGAGGGCCGTGTGCGTGGATCCACAGTATTTATTTGTACTATCTATTATTTATTTATTTGATTACTATTTTTTTTAAATAGCATAAATATTTTTTCCACTTTGCACTTTTAGCATCAAGCTTTAAGGAAGTCTGGAGTTAGGCATGCATGTTTTTCGCTCAAATCTCTTTTTTTATATTTAGTTTGTTGGTACTGCAAGTCTGAAAAATGATAGGGACATGGAATATCGTGGTAAAAAATAATGCTATAGAGATGGATGTTTAAAGAGGATGGTGGCCTCCTAGCATCTATTTATTTTTGCTTTTTCAATCTTGCATTTATTCATTTTAGTATGTCCCCATAAATCACGTCCGATTACATTTATTATTTTTGAGTTTGAACTCCTACTCCCACTGTCACGTTTTCATTTCAGGCACACTGTGGGGAGGAAATAACCAATACCTGTGAAATTCCATTTAAGGGTGCATTTTGAGTCGTGTTGGAACTGCCGACTTTGCTGCCAGCCCGCCGTCTTTGAATGAATAAGAGTCAGTCAGTCAGGGAAGTAAATCAAGTATCTAGCCAGGCAATCTGCAACTGAACCAACACACCTGATCTTTTAAATGGGTCTATGAAACAGCTAACCAGATAGGTAACCTTTAGCTTGATAAATGAGTCCATAAACACATACCGAAACAAAGAAGGCATATCACACCAGGGGGGTCGAGTAGACTAGGGCTATTGTTATTTTCTCCTTATGATTTTGATAAAAGAAGCATACAAAGATACAGGGCTGACGACCTAACTGGAAATCAGCTCCGAAGATTTTGACCCCATTGTCCTCTACCAGCGGGCTGACGTTGCCTGAGGGGGGATGGCTCAGAGTCACTCGGCGTTTGACTGGAAGGCCAAATCCCGCACGTTACAAAAGCATGTTGTTCCTTAATTTATTCCCTCATTAATACATTTGTTTATTTATTTCGAACATGAGACACAGAAAACAACGACATCTGGTGTGCTGCCCGGGAGACATCACAAGGAGATTTTCTGAACGATGTGGTTTGTTCTTCGAAAACACCTTCAGGACCAAAACTACAAGTGTTTCACCATTAGTGAACATATGGAAATGGGGAAGTGGAATGTGCTATAGGCTAATGCTCAACTGTCTCTATATTGATTTTGTCAACACCTAACCTTTTCTGTAAATGGGAAGACCCGTCTTAAATTATAATATATATTTGATAGATCAAGCTAGGGTTCTTTGCATCACTCATTCTACCATATTATCCTCTTTTTTGCGAGATACCTTTTCCCCCCTATATGCATCGCAATATCCCATATAAGTCTCCCGTTATTCACACTCACACATAGAACACATGAAAAGTCTCAACATTTCACAAGCAAACGATCCATCTAACTCCGGCGCTATCTATTTGTCCATCCATCATCTATCTATTACCGGTTATCATGCTGCTTGCTGCTCGATTATCCAAGCCACTGATTTCTGTTTGAAGAAAAACATAAAATAGGAAGAATCCAGGAAATCGAATTGGCTGGATGGTGGGTGGGCTTTTGTTTTGACACTGTTGATTTGCCTGTACCTGAGGGAAAGAAAATCAGTTCTTAGTGAGAACCCTCGACCAGAAGAAGCACACACTTGTACGTTCTTTAACTCTAGTACTTTACTTGAGAATTTACATGTGAGAGGACTTCGGGAAAGGGTGCTGAGGAAGAAAAGTGTTTACTTGAATAAAGTGTGGAAAGTAAACTTTTTAAGCAGCAAAGGTGCGAGTGTGTGATACAGGTAGTCTCATACAGGGGATTCAGTCTGTTAATTACCAAAGGAGTGAATTAATTAAATATTGAATCTGAAAATACCCTTCAAGGCAACAGTATGCATTAGTAATGGAGAGTAAAGCATTAATGATGTATCATGTCAGTGTTGTAATATGCTAGCATATTTGATGCTTGATTTGTCAGTCTATGTGTAATACATGAGTACATTTGTATTGTTAACCCTTTGTTGTAAAGTTAAGGTTGAGAGAAGGTCACCAGTTTTATTTACATATCCGATCTAACAAAACGCAATTCCCATCCTTCTTGATATGAGCTGTGAACGATAGTTGACAGTGCCCAGAGCGAGACGACTTAGAACCTGACGGGACCAACACCGAAAAAGAAAACAAATATATTATGTTTTCTTTTTACGGAGAATTTAGACAAAGCAATATCCGAAACTGAGGTCTCTCTCTCCTCTTCCTTGCCTCTCACCGCTAAATGTAACTTATTTGCCTAAAACGGATATGGCTCCACCGAAGCAAACGGCATCCCCAACGCCGCCCTCTCTCTTGCCAATCTGCGCACACTGAAGCACTCTCCTTCAGCTGGTCCCTGAGGAAATGAAAGCACCTGGGAATTTATGCAAAGTTTCATTGTGTTACCAGAGCTAATATTTCCGTGTATACAGCGTATTTACACCCCTAGTATGGTAGAGGTTGTTGTACCTGCATGCAGGGACGAAGTCAATCCTAAGGACAAAACCAAAACACTACCGCCCGCTAATGTGAGGTACTGCAGGCATAAGGCTGGCCTGCAAATGTGGCAGCAATCACGTCAAAAGTGTAACAAACCAAGGAGTCCATGCTTGGACTACGCTGGGCTATGCAAATGAGGGAAATGCATAAGCAAGGCGAGGGAAATCCGACAGCCAGAATTGCCTTCATTGAGGTGGATCTAAGACTCCACACTAAGAATGCATGACTTCAAATGAATGACCTGCAGCAAACCAGCAGTTAAAGCTGCTCTAGTTGAGATTTGGGAGTTGTAATAAGAGAGAGCAGAAAACAGCAGCTCTTCCTTCCCCCTCCCTCCCCCCCTCCCCGCCCCCCGCTACTTCTCTCCGACCATGAAGAAGTGTTGCATTCGTAAAACGCCATTTGCCCCAATGTGATTGAGAGGCGAGATGGATTTTCGCACAGGCAACCAGAACACATATTCTCAAATTATAGCTCTTAACGCTTACCGACAGCGGCTTTTAGTCCTACAATATGAGCAGCATATGAGTGTTATTAAAGTGTGAGTCAAGGCAAATGGTTCATGTGTTCAGGTCACCCATGTCACGTACATGAACAAAGACTGCCTTTGTCCACACATCGTCTTTTTACAAACAAGCCTAATGGGTATATTCTACAGCAGTGAATGAATAAATTATCAAATAATAAAACACTTGACCAAATGCGGGGCGTTTATCTGACAGAGTCCTATCCTGCGGGCGATTTGCACTGTGCCGGCCCTCATTAAACGCTATAGAGAACAAATGCGTATTTTTGACACGCTCCAGGTCAGTGCCTCTTTGAGTTACTGCCGGGAGAATCTGCTTGTATTAACGAGGTGAGGGACCATTCAGGAAGTCGATACACTACACCACCCAACGGGAGCGGCATGAAGTGTTCAAGAGAGGGTGCGGTTGTCTTATATACAGGTCATTTGGATTCGGCTTGATGGTGTTGGACAACGCAGGTGGTTGGACAATAGTTAGGGTTAGGCTTCAATTGATGCAGTGCATTCTGGGTTGTATATGATCAGATCTGTCTGTTCTGGATATAATGAAATCAATACAATTCAATTATTTATGAGTGAAATATAATGTAATATCCATGAGAAATATTGCAAACAATGCATTTAGATATTCAATCCTTTTTTCACTGTGAATAAGTTTGCTATAAGAGAGGGTCTCTGTTACATCTGAATGTATTCTATGAGGATATCTCCTATATAGATGTGCGCGCTTGCGTGTGCGTGTGCACGTGCGTGTAGCGGCTGTTTAAATCTGAGGCAGAGTGACCAGGCAGAGATGACACAGCACAAACTTCTCCTGGGTCTCCCGGGTAAGCTTTTCCACTCTACAAGACACACACACACACACCCACACCCCCACAAACGCGCACATCTTTATTTTCTCTTCTTTTTCTACAGTAAACATAACATTTGTTTCTCAAATTGGAGTTTGAGAAACATTAGGAGACATTCTCTATTCGGGTGGGTCTTAATGTCGTCCTGGACCAAACCATTTGGCAACACACAGGGGGGGGATGCAGCAGAGATTCACTCAAGCTGTTCCTAAGCTTGGTGGCTGTGGAACACAGATGTTTTAGGAAAATACATTACAGAGGAAATATGTGGAGGATTGATTATGGGGGATAAGAGCAACAGGAGGGCTCTGTGACTTGTTTTAATGTTAACAGGGCCGTCCATGTCTGCCACATCGAGGGAAAGGGTCTGACCAATAAAAAAAAAAACACCAGCCGTGATCTCTCACTTTTGGCTGATGACGGGCTAACGATGTCAATAAATGCCATTCCTTTTTTACGTGCGACAGCGCAAACATTGGGAAGGTCACCGTTTAAATGTCCCATTTCGACTGATATGCTAAACTGAGCTGCTATCGATCTGCTTCTCGCCGCCTGCCATGCAGAAGCGCCTGTCACCCTGCATCCTGATGACATATGCCGGCAATGTGTGTGCGTGCACGTGCGTGCGTGCGTATGCATGCGTGACAGAGCATCCTGCCCCCTGGCAAAAGCTATTGGCAGAGCACACTAATATAATGACTACATAAATGAATGTAGTTTTCACACTGACAACTAGGGGAAGTGAAAGTTCAAGCAAACTACCCAACGGTTCTCCTTTCCTCCAAGTTTTCTTTATTTTCTCCTTCCCTTATTACCCTGGCAGCAGCCATTATCATGGGTGTTCAGAGAAACGGTTCACTGTTTGCCACCTAAACGTCCGTCAGCACACCTGTACGTTTTCCATCTTGTCCATAAGTGTGTTGTTAGAAAAGTCGAGTGCTGTGAAAAAAAATAGGAAAACAAAAAACGGTCACAGACAGACAAGTTGAGAGCCAAACCTCATGGAATCAAAAACAAACACCATACCTGGTAGCCCCGCTCAACTCAAAGCTTCAAGACCCCCCCCCAAATAACTCTTACACCTCATTGACAGCCGAATCAGTGTGAGCAGCACATGCTGAGCCCAGATTTAAACCAAGGCCCCGAGGCCACAGTTTATGAAGAGGAGTTATTGCGTTGTCATGCCCCCCATAACTTCCTCCCTGGCTGCTGATGGCAGGAGGATTCACACCGACAGCACTCTGATCTCTTCAGTCCCCCCGATCGCGTGTCCCCCGCCAGGTAAGTCATAGCAGCAATCATGTTTTTTAACGATTACACAGGTCTGCGCCCATGGCAAGAAAGACCGCGAGGGGGTCGGCGGAGATGTTTGTCCTAATCGTTCACTTGAGAGTGATAAAGAAAGAGAAAGAGTAAGGAAGAGGGGGGAGGCGGGGGGAAGAGGACGACAGAACTGAAACAAACCACAAAAAAACACGGTACAATTCGAAGTACAAAACAAGGTATTGGGTGTCCTTGGGCAAGGCACTTAGCACCTCTGCCTGTCGAAGGTTAATTTATAAGAGTGAAAGTCACTTGTGTTAATAAGCCCCCCCCCCCCCCCCCCCCCCCCAGGGTGAAGACCAGTGTGTGGCCTAGCAAAGCTGAAAATCACGCTTTTTTGGTTTCCATTTCTCGATGTCATGTAAAAAACTCTGCAAAGTTGCGATTTGTAAGTGCCAATATGCACTTATATATAGAAGATTTGTGATTTTCTCAACTGCTTTCACATTTGCTTTGGGAAGGGGGGAGGGGGGGGGATATATTACTTTCTGCACTGCCTTCGAAAGCAAACGAAAAACAAAAAAATTGGAACAACGATAAATCATTTAATAAGCTTTTCAAATGGGATTTGGAATTGTTTTATTCAGGAATATGTAGAGTGATATTGCCTGCGCTAACACACACACACACACACACACACACACACACACACACACACACACACACACACACACACACACACACACACACACACACACACACACACACACACACACACACACACACACACACACACACACACACACGTTTCATCACTTCAAGATGAGCTGAAGTGGCAGCTTGTGGAATCAGACTGCACCTTTTTCAATGCCGAGTGCAATTCTGGAAGGAGGTTGAAACGCTGAACCTAGTGGTAACTATATAATCCACTTGTACAGGTAGGGGTTGTCATAGTGTAACCCCTTTGACATACTGGAGGCTTTGAGTAGTGTGTGTCATTGTGTGTGCATGTGTGTGCATGCAGCTAAGTCCTGCCATTTACAAATGCTTTCTCTATTCCTAAATGTCCTTGTGTACGCCCATCCTTAAATGCGCACACGCACACACACACACACACACACACGCAAACATGCACACGTACACACACACCATCCATCCATCCATCCACACATAAATTCATACATACAATAAGAAGGAATGAAGACTAACTATAAGGAGAACTGCACATGAACAAACTCACAAACACAGACACGCACACTTAAAACACATATCTAGAACCGACTTTAAACATCTGCTGGGTTTTTTTGTTCCCGTTCAGCATGACAAAAATGAAGGAAGAAAAGTAATAGCCATCTTTTTTTCATGTGCCTCTCAACAACACATGAAAGAGGGACGCAACAGCAGCGAACAGTAAGAGGAGAAATTACAAATGTGTGTGTGTGTGTGTGTGTGTCGTCACTGTCAGCTTCACATGGTCTCGGTGTCTAGCTTGTTGACAACACACATGCACACATACGCACACATACACAGTGGCAGGTCAGGTAGACAGCTGAAAGGTGCCTCTGTGGAAACAGAGCGGAGAAGACAGGGAGACAGAAATGGTAAGACAGCCCTATGAAAGTATTTGAATGTTAATGAAATCTTCATGTATGAAAGATAAAACTTTGAGGTGAAAGGAAGCAGAACTATACAGAAGGGTTTATTGATTTGTAGAGCGTAGAAGGCTGCTCTTTCTTTCCACAAATAAAGTTTGTACGCTATGCCTGTATAACCTTCTATTTGTAATGAAAACCCCCTATCTTTGTTACTTACTGTTACACTTTTAGAAAACTCCAAGGGTGAATACTTTACAAAAACACACTCACACACTCTTTATCTCTCACCCACACACACAGAACCATACATGCATACACACAACGACACACACACACAACCATACATACACACACACAACATTCTCTTTATCCCTCACCCCCACAAACACAAAAAAAACACACACACACACATAGCTCCGCGATCCAGAACGCTGAGCTCACTCAAGCATGGCCCAAAGAAATTCTCCACCTCCTCCCTTCTCCTTCGACACCGACCCACGCTTTTCTGCTTACAGTGCAGACCCCCCAGCCTTCCTACTCCCGTGCACCACTGGCCCTCCATCACCTCCCTCCCCTACCTCACAACTCCCCTCACTACCCCCAGCGTTCGTACCAGCCTAGCGATGCTCTCAGTGGCCCTTGTGTATCAACCGCAGACCACTCGCTGCCCCATGCGCTTCCCTCTCCTCACCAGAGTGGCAATAGACGCTCGAAATTGCTTTAATTGTCTCCCAACACTGCTTCCACCACTGGCTGTAGGCTAAGGCTGGCCAACCTGGGTGAATGTATTGGGTAATAAATAAATGCAGCACACACACACACACACACACACACACACACACACACACACACACACACACACACACACACACACACACACACACACACACACACACACACACACACACACACACACACACACACACACACAAAGCTGTACTAACACACATGCACAAACACACAAACATACATAAGCACACCAACACACAAACACAATGGTGGAAGTTCTACTCACACGACTATGCAATGCCTTAAGGTGAAATGCGTGTGTGCGTCACAACCTTGTCTTATCCAACTAGATAGATAGGGGCCAGGAAGCGATGTGAAGATGAACTGGATGCCGCGAAGGCTGCTGCTGTCGTACTCTGAAGGGTCGACCTGGATCAATTTCCTGTGGCGGAACAGGAAGGCTGAGGCCAAAGGTCAATAACCACGTTCTGAATCACAACATCCTGTATGGTCACTCTTGACTGCAGCTCAAGTAAGCAAAGTTCATTAAAAAAACACTCTTAGAGCAGGGTGATTAATCGATATCTGCAGCTTCAGTTGCCCATCACTATCCCTTCTGAATAATGTGCTTTTAAAAAGGAGTTCATTTGCCAATTTGTCAAGACATCCACATTTCTTATTGGATTTGGAAGATTAAGCGAAAATAAAGCATTGCAGTAGAGCCCTGAAGTGTATATGTAGAAAAGTGTACTTTTTGCATAGAAGAAAAACTGAAAATGACCATGGGCAAAGTTCCCTAATGCAACTCTGTCGCAAAGTAACACACTTTTCTGTTTTGCTCCACTGCTGGCTGTTCTCCTGCTGAACCCCTGGTCAGGGCCCTCTGGCTTGGATGAAGTACACTGCGTCTCTGTCCCGGCAGGAGAGACTGCGGCGACGGCGGCCATGTTGTTGATTTATCGACGCCCTGTCCTCGTTCGGTTCGGTGTGTAATGCCGGGCCAGGCCAGCCATTTACTCTGCTAGATAGCTACAGTTGCCTATACAAAACACCCTCCCCTCCTCGTTCTCAGAGCTCATTGAGCTGCCTCTTCACTGATGTATGAGTATTTTGTTCTTCTCTTTTTTCTTATTTTTTTTACCTTCAACTGAACTGAATTGCCTATGTGGGGCTGTCGGTTATCAAAGTGCAGTCACTCTGATTTTGACTTTTCTCTGTCATCTCAAATTATAAATAATGCGGCATTGGCGAGTATGTAAAGCCAACCTGTAAAAACAACTTGTTTAAAATGACAGAGACTGAGGGGAGGGGAGGAAAGGGAGGGAGGATGGGTTGGAGGGAGGGAGGACGGGTGGGAAGGAGGGAGGGAGGGCGAGAGGGAGGATGTTAAGAATTGAGAGAGGGAGGGAGGAAGGGGACGTCAGAGAGAGGGAACCACTGGGGGGAGAAGGGGAGTGGAAGGAGACGGGATGGAAAAAACAAAAACAAAAGGGCCAACAACTTAGAATGGAGAAAGTTTGGGAGATTGTTGTACTTTTTTATGAACACTATGCAAAACTAAGAGGTTTTTTTCCCTCAGTCAATGGGAGATGGAGAGCAATCCAAGAGTTTGCACGTTTGAGTCTCGTCTGTGTTTTAATTGGCATCTCATAAACAGCAAGAGGAATCCGAGATGGATGCAGATTCGTCAGGCAACTATAATATTCAAATGATCTCTCTGAATGGATTCAAACCAAAAGGAAAAACGTCTTGATGACAACCTTGAAAGAAGGGGAAAAACATGCAGATAGAGCCTTGGGAATTTGGAGGGTGATGACGAGTGACTAGGTTGATGGTGATGTGGAGTTGAGTGAGTTATTAAAAGATGTTAGCAGCAATGATGCATAATGATATAGGAAGGTGAGAGAATCATGAAAAACAAGACATGTATCCATACGGGCAGCAAAGAAAGCTAGGTCAGAGTCGATTTAGAGCAAGAGCGAGAGAGAGAGAGAAAGATGGAGGGATAAAGATAATGTGTGGGAGAGAGGGATGGAGTAAGAGAGAAAGAGTTGAAGCGATAGACAGATAAAGCATTCAGCCAGTGTGGCCTCGAAAAAACAATGAAGAATGCACTCCTGCCTGAATTTATTCATAGGTGTATTTATAATGCATACGCAAAATAATCGATGACTTCCTGTGCATATGAATGGTCTGTGAACGTGCATTAGCACATGCTATGCATAGGCGTGCAAAGGAAAAATATGTGCGTGTGTGTGAATTTGAGTGTGTATTTGTATGCGAGTGTGTGTTCATGTGCCCGCAGTACATTCCGTGCGCACACCCCTCCGCTGTGCTGCAGCCTATCGGGCAGAGGGACAGCTGCTGATTGATGGGGGAGCGTTTGTCTTAACGAGCCTCCGGAGCAGATTCACCTTGAGAAAGATTTGCTTTCTCACTTCAACGTTGCAGGTTCTCCCGTCTCAGACGACAGCGTCATTTCAGACCTGACTGTGTGCGTGGGTGTATGTCTGTGAGTGTTTGTGCATGTCAGTCACTTCAAATGTGATTTTTATTTTTTATTCCGATGTCCTGTTTGTGAATATATTCTTCGTTTTCTGTGTGCTTGTGACTGTATCTGAGTGAGTGAGTGAGTGAGTGAGTGAGTGAGTGAGTGAGTGAGTGAGTAATAAATCGGAGGAAAAAAAAGAGAAATACATTGCAATTTAGTTAATTAGAGCATGGGGCAATCATTTATATTTCTAATACAAACCGCTATGGAAACATGTTTTCCGTTGTGCATTGAAATTAGCCAAAATCCACTAGGACACTTGAGATAAGTGGCACAATATCTTAACTTGTTTTCTATTCCTAATAACTTGAAAATAAGTAACATTTAACTGATAGTTGTTTTTTTTATACAAAAAAGCCCCAAATAACGTTTTCTTTCACAATTTACTATGCTTAGCATTGATGAACACTTGTACTACAACGATAACCGAGCATTTCGGTAGGAGAATATACCTATTCAAATCACAACCTCTAGGTGTCCTCATAACAAACTGGGGGTATTTTGTTTCACTTCAGGATCGCTCTCTGCGGGAGGACCGTGCACTCTTGTTGGTTGTTTACAAAACGGACCAGGAACTAATGACTTAAGTCTCCTCCATTCTCTAAATTTACTGTCAATCTACACAATATACGGTTTTGCGGTGGCAACCAACCTCATCGGGTGTCTACGGTGTACATTTCCTCTTAGTAAGGACTCTTTTTCCACGTCCTCAGACTTATTTTTCGAGCCAAAAGTACGTAGCGGTCGATGTTTCGGATGACAACCCACTTTTTGCAGTTGTCAAATCAGATCGCATGTGCCAAGAGAGAAGGCGTGATGAGAGTTCACTGATGCCATCTCCTCTCTGATAGTTCTTCTGACCGGGCAATGTGTGTTACTGACGGTTTTTAAACAGTAGGTCTTGCGTCTGTCAGATCACCAGTCAACGTCCACTCGTAACCCAGCATTGTGTAACATAAAGAAACAGGTGAGATCGTCACTAATATCCATTTGTTTTAATAACGTTACACAACAGGGACCCGAGGTTTTAATAACCAATGGTTTCAGCTATTGCTTTTTGCTTTTGCAGTGGTGCATTGGGTCATCCTTGGGGTTGAACCGTCACTCGGCTCACAAGTTAACCTTATTGACATTGTGTAAACACTGAAGACCTTTGGTATTGTTCTTCAGGTCTGATGCCGGCTCTCTTGTTCGTCTGCGAGACGTTCGATATGCAATACCTGTGGCTGCTTGGAAACACTCGGATGTATTCTGACCTGTGATGACCTGACCTGAACCTCTGCACATCCAATGCATTACATTTTATTGCAAGCAGATATCCCACCCATTTTGTGAACGCATTTGCAATATAACGTAATACTAGTGGATTTGACTCAGTAGGAGTCAAAACTATTCAATCAGTATGGAAACAGGCTTGTATTACTTATTCACAGCACTATCATGCTGGCATGCCTCTATCGGGAGAATGATTGACAACCAACAGTGTTTGATGTCAAGAACGCTCAGGCAAACAATCTTATGGGGATTGGGGACTGTGACACATTTAAATGCATAGGCGGCTTTATTTTATAAAAAGCAATAAACTGTTCATCAAAGCTTTCCAGTGGGTACAGATAAATTAGGTATACAAGTTACTATGCCTACATTTAGACATAAATTGTATGAAAAGGGAAATATTAGGTATTATGGGCTATACAGCACCAACAAAAATCAGACTAAATTAAAAGGCACAAATTTAATTAAACCTTAATTAGGCACATTTTTGCTAATTTACCCCGCCAGTGTGCTCAATGAGATAAGTCATTCTCGGTGGAACATATAATCTTAACAAAATAATTCATAGATAAAACCCCTCGTCTATTGCCAATATTTAATACATTACTGCAGTTTTATTTTTTTCTTTTGGCAAATTAATTTGATTAACATTTCAGTCTCAACACAAAAATTATTAAAATAATACGTTTCAAAAAACATCACCAGTAAGTGTTGCAAAGCACCATTCGAGAGTGAGTTTCGTCTATCGCACTTCCCATTCCAATGCCTGCCACCACCAAAATAAAAGGTGGAATAAGGAATAGAACGAGAAAAGGGGACCAAGAATAATTGAAAACATTGGGTTTTCGTTTTGTATTAGGGCCTCCAACTGCAATGCTCTACCCTTGTTTTGCTTCATTATTTCTAGATGTGTTTAATAATATCAAATCAATTGTGAAATTGCTGCCTTTAGAAATCTCCATTCAACATTCTGCGTGTACAATAAATCCATTACATCATTACAGAAAAGAAGGCACGGGTAGATGGATTCAATAAATACACAAATGCGGTGAAAAGAGGAAAAGAAAGTAAGGTTAATGGCTTCTCTACTTTTGCTGTGTTCCAGTTGAGTAAGCGCTGGTCAGTGTAAGGTGGTGGAGGGCTTCGGTGGATGCCAGTCATGGACGAGCAGTTGACACCTTTGGACTGCCTGCTGCCCTCAGGTATCATGCACCAGAAAACACACAACTGACTACAAGTGTGCGCACACACACACACACAAAAAATCCAGACACATGCATGCTTGAGTTGAATAAAGCACACAAACACACAGAAGAAATAAAACATGCACAAACACACAAAGAAAACAACCACACAAAAACACACTGAGGTTGAAAAACTGTGGTACAAAAGGAACTGTGGAACCTTGTGTCCATCAAGCCAGACACAAGGTACCAGAGTTCCCTTCGGCAAGAGTCTCATTACTGTCAATCTGCCTCTCATAGGCTTCCTTCTCTGACAATCACAAAGACTCTTTGGGGGATGAACAAACAATCCACTGTCATAATTACAACCATGAGAATGCGTGCTCAAGTCGTGGACAAACTGATCAGGCACAGGCACACTCATACCAGACAGACCGTCTGAAGGACTTGTGCTTTACGAGACTCAATCATATCATTAGCGAGTGATGAAACATGTGCACAGTCTGCTGTAAGTTGCACATGTAACACTTGAAGAAGTTGAATATAATTGACCAGAACTAATTTATCCCACTGAAAGACAAAGTGAATATCTTGTCTAATTTTAAACAAAGCCACCCAGGAGTGCTTTTTTTAATTTTTTCATTTCAGTGCTCCGGGTAGGAAGCCATGTTCATAACCTAACTTCCCCAAATGGCGCTGGTACGTCACAGTGTCTGAAACAGTAGCAGACACACAGCAGCCGGCTGGCCTCCGTTGGGAAGATGGCGGCTGTCGGACACACGCGCGCAGTTCTTTCTCGCTCTGTCGGCCACTAAGCTCCCTGTGTAGATCTGCCAAATAAAGCGGGAAAGAAACCCAGAGAACGACAGAGAATGTCTTCTTGTGTTTGGTCATCCCCGCTCAAGCTGTCCCTCGCCCACCGCCTATTGCCTCCCCTCCTGGGTTCTGTGCTTTTGCTTCTTTTCGTCTGGCATCCTTCCCCTGCTCCACGCCTTACCTTGTCCCCTTGCTCGCTTTTGATTCCCGCCGTAGCACTGGAGTGTGTCAAATTGCTGTAATCAACTGGCTGAAGGAGAAGAACAACAATGTAAGAGAGTGTGTGTGTGTGTGTGTGTGTGCGCGTGTATTTGTCTGTTGACATGATTTTAAGTGCGTGTATCCATGTCCGTGTCCATGCCTGGGTGAAAGTGTTTACACACTGGATTCTCCATTATTACTGGATCGATGCATTTGTTACCGGATGTTTCTACATGCATGCGTCAGGGGTTACGCAAGCTTTACACACAGTACACGCACCCACAAATAGAGAAAAGCCAATCAATTATAAGGACCAAAATCAGCAAGGAAGCCCATCCCAGGAGAATTCATCAGGATTCAACAGTCGACCAAATTATCGGCTTCTTAAGGCCACGCTCACTCGAGGCCTCCGAGTGCACATCTGAAGTGCGTGAAGAGCGAAGACCATGTTCTTTTGGTTCACCACGGTTGCATGGTTACCGTAGAGAATTAACGAAGCTGCTGCTGATACGGTCGTGTCAATGCACTGCTTTAAGGTGCCCTGACAGCCGATGTCGCCTCGTGATTGCCTGGAGACGTCAAACCTAGGATTTGGTGTCAACTCTAGGGTGTGAGTTTGTCAAATCTTGGCTCTTGTGCCTTCGTGTGTACAAGCAAATTGAATACGACATTGCTGCCCCTGGGAATCTGAATACTACATGTTTCCATTAAATCGTGCTGGGCATTTTTATCAGAGAGATATAATTAGCATACCTTCGGCGAGTGTATGTTTGTGTGTCCCTGTCTTTTCTGTTTTTGTACCCTTCATCCCTTTTAGATGCCTCAGAAGGTGAAGTCTCCTGCGACAGTATGCCCGAAACGTACAGGCGTGTGCGCATTTCTCCTTCAAGTGTCACGGCTGGCTGAGCTAGCCTCTTTCTTACCTTACTCTCTTACTCCCGCTACACCTTTTAGCCAATTAAAAGACAAGGCGTGCAAATCTGGCCCTCCCCGACCTATCCTTCTCCTACTCCTCCTCCACGTTTTCTCCCCTCTTGCCGTTCGCCCGCCCTCCCCTCTTCCTCCATCCTGGTTGACTCTTCTGCCTGAAATGACCTTGTCCTGCGATATGGACTTTCCATAAATTTATGTTTCTCCCTTTTGACGCCATCAACGTGACACCGCTGTTAGTCGTGCTGACAAACCGAATAGGATAAAGTCATTTCCACACCGTCTCCTGGCTGGCTTAGCTGCTCGAAAGATGCATCTGCTAGGCATAAAGGGCGTCGCAGAGCAGCGGACAAGGTGAAGTAGCTGCTAATAGGCCCGGAACCGCCACAGTTAAAGCGATAAATGCATCTGAAGCTATTATACAGAGGGTGTTCCAGAATACCTTGTCGTGTAGGAAAATAATTGGCCCCTTTCTAAGTGTCCAACTTGTCAGGTTGATGTGCTTTTCACTTGTCTGCCACAAAAGCGGGCATGTCAGATTGATCCTTCAACCTCAGGAACGCTTTTGGGCTCTAAATGGGGAATGACTATGGAAAGGTCATTCCGACAACTGGAATACTGGGAAAGGACAACTCAGAACAAGGAGTCCTTGGAACTGAGTCAGAGGAAGCCTGTCTATGTGGAAGTGTGAGGAAAATAATGGTGCCTCATCGATGGCATGATTACGTAGAAAGCATCAATTAAAAGAATAGAGGATTGTGGAGGTTATTTTAGCATGCAATAAGGGTATTTTTGGTCAGTTGATTGACATTTTGATTCCATTGTTCCACCCACTTCAGAAAGCCTGTAGCCACCTGGCTGACAACAATTATGTCACAAGTAGATATGTAGCAGAACCTGCATGGTTAATGTTGGCCAATATTTAGAATACTGTTGATTTAAGTTATTTAAATTAGGATTTGTGTTATGTAGAGAAGGGGTGAGCTATTTGTTGACTTATTTGTGTTCCCCTGAATCTTTGCGAACTTATTTTTGGCAGATCGTTTTCAAATTAGTGATATAACCATTGTTTCATGGTAACTTCCAAGTTAGGTCAGCTAGAAATTGGTATGTCCAGTCACATGTTTTTATTGTCCTGTACACATGGGAGGGGTATAATGCAAATTATTTTGTTTTATATGGGAAATAAACGTAAAATGCCTTTTCTGTAGATGTGAAAAAAAGCCAGTCTGACTTTTACAGTCATATGGGGTTTTCAATGCCTGAAGCTGAAACGTATGAAAAGACGAAGCCTTAGACTGCACCTTTCTGGAAGATGACACATTAGTACCTCAGAGTCCAGCAAGAAATCTTTTCCATTAGTCCTCAAACGGAAGCCATTGTAAAAAAAATATCAGTACTTGAATCACTTATGACAAGCCTATTATGAAAAATTCACATGTAGCATATTAGCCCATTAAGCCTTGAATATCATTAAATTCCTTCAAAGTCCATTCATTTATGCTGCTTAAAGGTGCAGCGTGTAACATTTTGTAGCAATTAGCTGAGAGGTTCCAACTCTAAAAGTGTATGAAACTTCTAATTGAATCCTTGATTGATAATGGACAATCGATGCTGTTAATGTTAGGTTTTGCAAGTAACCCATTGTTACGCACCAGACCTACCGCACTCGTTATTTATCTGGGTAGACAGCCCGTAATCTAATGTCTATCCCCACATGGTGTGTCAAACTTGAAGTATGTTCCTAAACTTGAGGAACATAATTAGGTGCGAGGTACTCACCGCAGGTCCACAGCCACCGTATTCGAAGAGCTCCCTCCTCGACAGGCCGCACCGTCACCTTGCCTCCAGGTGACCAGCCCGCGCTTTGAATCCCGTCTTTCAGTCTCCCTGTGTATTTACAAAAAAAAATGTTTGCTCATGGAAGTGTCTTGAACAAAACCGTGTGTTCTCCGTGTTAATCCAACAAACTCAGAAGCCGTGTTCGAAATCGTTCCCTATTCACTCACTCACTTCCCTATATAGTGTTTATGATATAGTGCACTATATAGGGAACTAACAAACGAGAATTCGGACACCACGCTGAACATTTCTAAATGTCATTTGTGTCAGTAAATGCGCTTGGTATTTGTGTGACGCAGACAGATGCGCCCACATCATAAACAAACCGGGCACTCGCGAGGAAAGCTGGAGGTTGTATTGATGTTGAATGTTACATTTCCTTGATCAAGGTTTTTTTATTAATTTTGAATGTTACATTTTCTATGTTAAATCCCAAATAAATGGTTGACATTTCTAAACGAAAGCCGGAGACTCCATCATTAAATGTATTCGTTTTCGCGGTTATTCACATTCTTCTCCTCCGGAAAAACACAACGCAGTGCATTATGGTATACGGGAGTAACATGTAGGGAACATTGTATGTTCACTCAAAATGTGGGTATTTCAAGTCCACTATATAGTGCATGAAATTAACACTGAGAATTCGAACACCACTACAAATTGGCAAGCACTCTATATAGTGCACTATATCCATGATAGGGAACGATGTCAAACACAGCTAGAGTCTCACCTGCAGAGAGCCATGCCCAGAGACTCTCCACTTCCTGAGACTCACCTGCCGCCTCAGCTGTTGCTATGAGATACAGTTAGCTTTTAAAAAAATAGTAATTCTCTGTTTTACCATTCTAATCTCTTCCTTTTTTCAATGCCTCCCCTCCCACTCTCCGTTTCCTCTCACAGGCACTCAGAAGATCTGCCTAATAATGCTCAACCAGCCTCCGGAGAAGCACCATCTCCACGTCTTGTGGAGCAAAGGTAGGCCCACGTCCCCACCTTTGCCGAGCATCCAACCCAGACCTGCATCCCATCACTCGCTCCATAACTCACCCGTCGATGTGTTTGCATGTATTCAACTCTTTCTCACACATCTCTTCCTAGAGCGCAACGGCCAGCCTTAATTAAATCATTTCCTTGGAAGTGCTGCCTGTTACCAACGGGGCCGCTAGGGTCCTGCCTCACACCGGTCGTCCCTAGGGGCCCTCCAGTCACCGCAGCGCCTCAAGAGCTTGGGTCTCTTGTAGAAAAATAATTGCTGCCAATGAATAAATGCGAGACGATTGTGCTTTTTTAATTTGGAGCCCTACCTCTAGAGAATTCCATAATGACTTGGATCAATCTCCGCCGCCATGTGTGAGAGAAAATAAATTAGACTCAAAGACACAGGAAACAGCAGAAATTAGAAGAAAGAAAGTGTCTGGAGAAGGGAAAAGTTTGATTCCCAAACGTAGTTCCTCGTATGATGCAGAAGTGCACATCAGAGACGTCCCCGCCCTACTGTTTATTTATCGAACATGCCGACTTGAAGGCGACAAAGCCCGACAAACACAAACCAAGTTTAATGTCTTCCATTCCCGGCACTGTTGGCGGTAGGCCTACTAGTCGACTGAGCTGAACTTTTAGTCAGCCAAAGGCTAGGGAGTGGACAGGCTAGATTTAATCGAATGACAGTCAGACAAACCAAACTTAGCCGAGGAGTGACGTTAGCTGTGACTAAAGCTTCATTTTGATGGCGGATCTTTATTAGCGACACATTCCTGCCACCCTTGCTGTTAATTATATTACTAGTCCTCAGGCAGGCGGAACAAATCAGTATTACGCAACGCAAGGAAGGTTTTAAGCTGAATTCAGCTCTCCTCCCACGCAACGAATTTGTCTCGCCTAGCTTAGCCAAGTGAAGGGCTGGTCGGATGGACGCATGGTGAAGGAAAATTCCAAGTTTCTCATGACGTGACGTTTATTTTTTACATGACTGATGTAAAATAACATTTACGCTTTACACAATCTTGTTTTATTTTCTCGAAACGTTGTCTTTCAGGAACTGGTTCTTCAGTAAAGTAAACTTAACTTTTTTTCGTTTACAGGCCAGTCTTGACCAACAGTATACCATGTTTCTGTATCCTAGCAACAGGCCTAAGCAGTCATTGCAGCATCCATGTTTACACCTATGATCTACTCTCTAGTGACATCACATGTAAGAGAGTCTACCCAGAGGTACTATGGATAGATCGGTGCATAGGTTGGCTGGTAGTTTTATCCATCTATCATACTACTCACCTCAAAGTGAGGTAAGCAGAGGGCAGATCGTGAAATAGCTTGAAACACCTGGTGGTGGTCAAAATAGGGGACCTTTAAGACAGTGATAAAGGGCTATTTCCATGTTGAATGCTGTGTGTAACCCCCCTTGTAGGCCATGTAAACCATCCTCCTACTCAAGGTCCAAAGAGGGAACCACAAATGAGTGGATCCAAGACCGGTTTATGCAGAGAAATAACAAATATCGAGTAATACAAAGAACAATACAATAGTACTATTCCAGTAGGTTGAACAGCTAGCAGCAGCACTACTCTGAGATTAACGCAACTAAAGAACTAAAGACCAGCCTTGTAAGGACAAAAACAGAACTATGAAAACCGTAAAAGCAGTAGCATTTTAGTCTAATTATGACCTTACCTTTCAAAAACTCCTGGAAGTCCGTGCAGAGTTTGGCTGCTGTGTTTGGTGTGGAGAGGCCCTGCAGGTGTGTGGGATCAGCCTTAATGACAATCAGGGGGAGGAGCCATAACTGAAATGTTTTACCATTGGCTAATGTGTGTTGTTTGTATGCTCAAACTAAGCAAACTGATTATTAGCACAAAATGATTATTTTTCATCTACTTACTGAGCTTTGCCGCGTGCTCTGTGTTCAGTCTGCAATCAGCTGGTAAAAGGGACATTCTTCCATGAGTTGAAATCAAACCTTTTATTTATTCATGTTTCCAAGTCTGTCAATACGCCTCTCAAGTCAGTAGAAAGAGCTTTCCTCTTCCCTCTCTTCCCTTCTGTCTGTTCACACGGCATCATAACGGGCCCAGAGGACATGTCGCACAAAACTATAACCTACTTGTAACAAATATTTCCCACACACATTTGATAATTTATTCACAAAAAAAACAAAACATTTCAGGTGTCACGGCCCCTTTCCAGAACTTGCCAAATCGAGAACCTTTTGGAACCGTGAAATTATTTGGTATCTCACCTGTTTCATTATTCAGACAAGATACCAGACTACAACATATATATAAATACTGCATATATTTGCTAATATAGATCTCAATATCAGGATGATATTTTTTCGAATAAATATCGCACTCCAGGTAAATAAAGCCAGCGGGTGGGCGCCGCTGTAGACGTGTCTGATGCGTGACGCTTGTGGCGTTTGTACTGGCAACGGCGGGCGGGCGGCGGGTGGGCGGGGGGGGGGGGGAGGCAACGAGAAGTTTTCAATGCAATGACGTTAATTGCATTTGAGTGGCAGACCTCCGATCTCTGGCAGTTCGGGGGGTAAACACGCTAGTAGCAAGTTTACCATGGCTCACCAAGACATGCCATGCATTTTTAATGGTGTTTGCACGATAGGCAGATGTCAGGAGGGGGAAAAAAGTGTGTGTGTGTGTGTGTGTGTGTGTGTGTGTGTGTGTGTGTGTGTGTGTGTGTGTGTGTGTGTGTGTGTGTGTGTGTGTGTGTGTGTGTGTGTGTGTGTGTGTGTGTGTGTGTGTGTGTGTGTGTGTGTGTGTGTGTGTGTGTGTTTCCTGGGGAGGAGAGTTCGATTCTCCAGATGGCAATTCACCTGGAGGCGTCTCACCGGGTCTCTACGCTCATACAGATGCACAGGTGTCTCTCTCCCCCACACACACACACACACACACACACACACACACACACACACACACACACACACACACACACACACACACACACACACACACACACACACACACACACACACGCCACTCACAGGCCCTCTGATCTCGCCCCCCCTCTCCCCCGACAACACCACCCCCCCAACCCCACCAGCAGCACCGCCTCCTCTGGGAGTGAGGACAGCATGGGGGGGGGGGGGGTGACAGATGGAGGGAATGCGTGGGGAGGGAAAAGCACAAGAGATGGACGGAGTGGCCTGACGTGATGAGGGTTAAAGTGATGCACCCGGGGCCGGGGGGCGGGGGGGGGGGGGGGAGATGGTCCTCATCAGAGAGAGCCCCGGCTGGCTCTCCTTCTCTCGGTTTAATCCTTCACTCTCAATCTCCCTCTCCGCCGGGCTCTTTGTTTACTGCTCTGACTCCGTTCCCTGCGCGTGTGATCACGTCCCGCCTCGGGCGCAGCGGAATGCTGATTGACGCGTCGGCCATTAGCGGCGGCGTGCAGCGCCGCGCGGTTTGCCGCACACTCGCTCACACGCACGCACGCACGCACGCACACACGCACGTACGCACACGCGTACGAGCACGGTAGCCCAGAAGTCACCTGTTGGTGGCAACAGGGTGTCGCTGTTCAATGCAATGTTCTATATACATTATACTTCGTTCAATTCAATCACCATAATCACCATTACAGTCTCAAAGGGCTTAACAGGCCAAATATCTATGACACCCCCCTTTACCCAAGCCCCCACAAGGGCAAGAGAAAACTCCCTTGAAATGAGCAAGGAAGAAAACTTCATGGTGTACTATAGATGTGGTGTACTGTATGCAATGCTCTATACACGTTACGGGTGGCGGCCAATAGGTGGCACTCTTCCCTCTGGCCCCTTCCCTCTTCAATCCCGATGCCCCATTGCAGTGACGGGGACACTGTGCTGTAGAGGGCGCTGTCCTTCGGAGAAGACGTAAAACCGAGGTCCTGACTCACTGTGGTCATAAAAGATCCCAGGGCACTTATGGCAAAGAGTAGGGGCTTCCCCGGTGTCCTGGCCCTACCACGCTCATTCAATCTGGCCCCCCCTAATAATCCTCCTGTACAATTGGCTGACTCATTACTTCCCTCACTCTCCACCTCAAGCTGTGTGTGGTGAGCGTTCTGGAGCAGGTTGGCTGGCGTGCATCACCCAAGTGGGTGCTACACACTGGTGGTGGTGAGTTAGGTCCCCCCCTTCACTGTAAGCTTCTTTGGGTCATTAAAAAGCGCTATATAAATATAATGAATTATTATTATTATTATTATTATTTACTCTATGCAATGCTCTACACACTTGGTGGTGTTCTATAGATGTATTGTACTCTTTGCAATGCTCTACACACTTCATGGTGTACTATAGATGTGGTGTACTCTATGCAATGCTCTACACACTTCATGGTGTACTATAGATGTGGTGTACTCTATGCAATGCTCTACACACTTCATGGTGTACTATAGGTGTGGTGTACTCTATGCAATGCTCTTTACACTTCATGGTGTACTATTGATGTGGTGAACTCTATGCAGTGTTCTTTCGATGTGGTGTGCTCTATGCAATGCTCTGCACACGTCATGGTGTGGTTGGCAGAAAGAGAGAGAGAGCCAGTCACGAGTGTGTGTAGTTGATCATGCTGCATCAGTGTGGAGATGAATGATATCCGTTGCATCACTCGGTGGGATAGTCTGCTGATTATCCACTGATTTATTTTCAGCATCGAAGGAGTCTGAGAAGTGTATAAGGGGTTTGTCAGGGGGGGGTGGCAGCTCTGGGAGAGGAGGAGTCTGTGTGGTTGCAGACGCCTGAACAGTCTGTAGCCTATCCCAGGTCCCTTAGATCATGTAGTATGGGCCTCCTGCACGTTCCAAGCACTAGATTAAAACAGAGGGGCGACAGGGCTTTTGCTGTGGCAGCCCCTCGCCTTTGGAACGAACTGCCGCCTTCAATTAGAGACGCTCCTTCCGTCACCATTTTTAAATCTAGGCTCAAAACACACCTCTTCTCCCTGGCCTTTTCTCCCCTTTTGTGATATGTTGTTTATTTTTATGTTTTTCATGTACTCTCTATGTATGTGGTATGTCTTATTTTATATGCCTTTTTGCACCATGTGAGGCACTTTGGCCAGTGAAAACTGTTTTTAAATGTGCCTTATAAATCAATTTTACTTACTTACTTACTTACTGTCCAGGACCAGGTCCCTTCAGCCTGGCTGTGGCCCCTCCAGTGAGGGGCCACTCCACTGAGAGGGCCCCTACCATGGGGTTGGTGGGTGAGGACCCTGACCTGGAGCTTAACCTGAAGAGGTGGAGGTTGGATTGGGTGAAGCACATGAGCAGAGTGGACTTGAGTGAGAGAGGGCAGCTGTTGATTGGACAGGTGCAAAGGGGCGGGGTTTGGTAGTGTAGTTAATCTGATTGTCATCGGCATGGCGATAGTGGTTAAAGGGTGTGCAATTGCCAGATTGAGACCAAAGGGCGTGTTGGTGATAAACAGGAGCGGGAGTGTGTGTTTGTGTGGTATGAATACAAACTAATGGGGAAATAAGGGAAAATACAAGATATGCAAATCACTCTTTTCAACAAATCCATCGAGAAAAACCTCAGTGCTTTCCTTAATATTGTGTGTGTGTGTGTGTGTGTGTGTGTGTGTGTGTGTGTGTGTGTGTGTGTGTGTGTGTGTGTGTGTGTGTGTGTGTGTGTGTGTGTGTGTGTGTGTGTGTGTGTGTGTGTGTGTGTACATGTCTGCGTGTGCGCCCAGAGCAGTGCACTTCGCAATCTTCCCCCACAAGCCTTACAAGAGCTGCATTTATTTGTTTCCACTTCAGGTTATCACTGGGATTGTAAAGATAAAAGAAAAGTTCCCGAGCCCCCCATGCACTTTGTCAGAAATAATGACTTACATCCCACACTTGCCACGCGCTTTAACATCCTCTCGCACCGCCACGCAGGTGACAGTGAATAAAAGCCTATTTTTTTTCCTTTTCTGTTAGAAGTATTTTATTTATTACCTTATTTGCATCACCTTCAGGGTTCTTCGGCACTCTGTTTTCGACGAGTGAAAAGATGTTGAATCCCAGCTACCCTCCCCCACCTCCCCCGTGCGACGTCCAAGACATTGTATTGTAATGACGGCGTGCGAGAGCAGTGTGATTTATGCTAAATGACAAGCTGAGCTTAACCTCGTCAAATTCACGTTTTTAATCACATCGCACGCCGTGTCGCCGAGTCCCCTGACGGCTCAGAAGAATCACGAAGAAAGTTACAAAAGCGATTGCAGACGCAAGACATATCTGCTAAACGAAAAGTCATGAGTGTCAAATTGTTCCTCTCACCGATTAAATGTGTCGTGTTTTTGTGTTTTCACACAAAAACGCGGGACAGACAAAGTGGGCTCCGACCAAACTAAAGCAACATGCAAGTGTGTAGTGTTGTGCGCTCTCACATCAACACCATAAACAAGTTTAGGCCAAGTGTATATGTGAACAAATACTATATTTCTCCTTTTCTGTTCTGAATGATGATTGGTTTTGTTCAGGTCAGAAGGGCTGATTATGGTCTCATGTTCCCGCAACGCAATGACCACGCAGACTGCACAACGCAATGACCTACGCAGACTGCTTCAACGCAGTCGTGAACTTTTATGGTTCTGCGTCGGGGTTTAGTAAGCGGACCAATCCCAGCCCTTGCTGCTGCGTCGCCTCGACGGAAGGTTACGATTTTTTGGGAGGCGCACGTCCGGCCCTTGTGGTGGAAGCAAGGAGGGTCCGCAAGGACGTAAGGGGTCCGTAACCCCCTTGAGTTGCATGAATGTGTAACCCTAAAGAGCCCTTTAAT